>NW_019154157.1:2607577-2742571 GCF_002288905.1 Enhydra lutris kenyoni | reverse complement strand
GCTCAGGTCATGATCTCAGGGTCCTGGGATCGAGTCCCGCATTGGCCTCTCTGCTCAGCAGGGAGCCTGCTTCCCTCTCTCTCTCTCTCTCTCTGCCTGCCTCTCCATCTACTTGTGATCTCTCTCTGTCAAATAAATAAATAAAATCTTTAAAAAAAAAAAAAAAAGAAACTTCCTAGAAGTAAAGGCCATTCAGTTCTATAAATGGGTGTCCAGCAGCTATGATGGGCATGGCATTGGTCAATCCCCAGATGCATCCTTTGGGTGCAGGACAATGGAGTTGATTTCATGATAGCAGAGTCAGGGAATATGCTTGGCCACTCCCAGAGATCTGTGATTAAGGGACCAGTGATAGTCCAGAGGGCAGCCTATCTGGCCCAGGTCCCAGAGCTGTCAGCAGATGTCGATGGCTGTCCAATCCACAGAGGACATAGGGATGGGAGGGACAGTTCATAGGGCAGTTGGCAAAACTGGTCAGAGTCTGGATCTCAGAAACTCTTTAAAGGATGAACTGGAGCGAGCTGTCACAAGATGAAATCTGAGAGGGATGGATCCAGAAAACCACCTCACAACATATGGGATGGAGGCTTAGCAACAGCACAGCTGAAAAGGATTTGGGAGTTTCAGTTGACTGTAAGCTCCATCTGAGTTAAGAGTGTGACTGTTGCCAAGAAAGTTCTCAGGCTTTATCGGAGAAGGGTAGGCAACACCTCGCGCCGCACACATTTCCGTGGAGTGTGCTTTTGAAGTAGGGCGCTCGCAGACTGGGAAACATCCAAAGGGAAGTCCTGTGAATGGACTTGAAACCTGGCTGCGAGGAACAGTCAGAGGAAGGATCCATGGAGGGGCAACATGACAACCAAGGGCATGCAGGGAGCAGCACAAAATTCACCCATATTGGAAAACTTGTCACATGGCTGAGGAAAGGATCCTACTTTCAGAGCGTTTCGGCTGTGGGTCTCTGCTCAGTGTAACAATGAGTGCGAGTGCAAGTGGCCACTCGGATTATCTGAAAGCAGGTGGCTTTTGGGGGGCAGTGAGATCTTTGTGTTCAAGCTTGAGCAGGATGACTTGGGGTGAGAGCATGAAATGAAGAGTTGGCCCAGGTGAACTTTTTAATTTTGAAGCTTTCCAGGAACCCTGGGAGGAGGGCCCTCTGTGTCCCGTTAGGGTATATGTGGATCCTTTGAAAATATGGCAAGATTGACCAGAGGCTCATCAACCCTTCTATCATCCTGGGATGTTCTGCCATGTCCACCCCAGATGACAGGGCAGCTATGTTCATCTTTGAACTAGAGGTCAAGTTCTCAGAAAACGAAGGAGATTAACTTCGTATAAAGGGGGAAGGCTGAATGATAAGGGTGGCCAGGGTTCACTTTCCCTGATAGGAGATAAAATCTTTCACCTCTTGTATCCATGAGGGTAAAATTCATTGGACCCCAGTGTTACAAGGCTGCATCCACCTGCCCTGATCCTTGACCTGCTCTTTGGGGGCTGTGGTATTCTAGAAACCCCTTAGTGGAGTTCCTTCTCTTAAGCTTCTGCATGTGGGGTCATCTGGAAGTCAGCTGGGGTGAAGTTGGAGAGGAGCCAGCCCCAGCACAGGAATAGGGAAATCTCCCTGTCCTTGGATGCCCAGCCCCCTGGTCTAACCCTGACCACATTTCCCTGTTACAGCAAGAAACTTCGACCTGCAGAAGTCTGAGGCCATGCTCCGGAAGGTAAGCTCCATTTAGATATAGCCCACTGTTGTCTCGGTTCCCACCCATCAGAATCACACTGGGGTTGGACTATCTTTGCCCCCCCTGCCCACCTGATCACAGCTTCTGGCTCATATGGCCAATCTGAATATTAGCTGGCCACTGTTGCAGCCTTATCCCTTTGGGACAAAGTACATTCCCTTCCCTGAAACAGAGCTTTCATACTTCTGGCCCAGCTAAGAATTACAATTTGTTCTGCCCAGATCTCCGAAACAGGCAGTGCCTTCTTTTCCAGTCCCACCACTTGCCTTCTCATGATGTACCTGGGACACAGTGTCACCTATTGCTAGATGCCTATAAGGGGTTCTACTACCCCTGCCTTTTTTTTTTTTTTTTAAAGCCCTACCTCTATGTTTGTAGCACGTGGAGTTCCGAAAGCAAAAGGACATTGACAACATCACGAGCTGGCAGCCTCCCGAGGTGAGGACGAATGATCTTGCCCCAAACCTGTGTTAGTTAGGTCTGCTGCACCCACAGTCTGTGTCCCGAAGGCCGTCGGACTGGGGCCCTCAAGAGGAAAGGTTTGACGATGCCCGGTGAGCCCAAATGGTTCCCAGAGTGGGTATCCATTGGCACCCAGGGGGAAAGGCTGTGGAGGGAGAGCCTGATGAACCCATGGGAAGGCCCCGGGATGCAGGCCCCTGGGCCTGCTGACTGGGGGCCTGGTCTGTGTCTTTGCCCAGGTGGTCCAGCAGTATCTGTCAGGGGGCATGTGTGGCTATGACCTGGATGGCTGTCCCATCTGGTACGATATCATTGGTCCTCTGGATGCCAAGGGGCTGCTCCTCTCAGCCACCAAACAGGACTTGCTCAAGACTAAGATGCGGGACTGCGAGCGGCTCCTGCAGGAGTGTGCGTGCCAGACCAAAAAGGTGAGTGGTCTTAGCGTGGTGGAGAGTGAGTTCACCACCGTGGGGCTGTTCCAGCAGAAGCAGGCATATCACACGGGGATTTAAGCACAGGTTCTGGGCTGAGACACGGACGTTTGGATTTCATGGACGAGTGAAATCTCCAAGTTTTAGGGACAGACCCATGTTGCCAGATTCATACTTTTTTTTCCAAGTAAGGACTTAAAAAGAAAATGTACTGGCTGCTATTGTCTGGTTAACCCCCAAATCTTAGGAATGGCATAGTCTCAGAATGAAGGGCTGTCCTTTAAATCGGAGATATGTAGTTAACTAAATAACATACTATACTGTCATCGCATTTCTCATTCATCCAGGCACTGGTAAGATCTCTGTCATGGCCCAGCCTCTTCTCGGACAAGTATCCGGGCACCGCTGGTTGCAGATGAACTGAGAGTCTGTGCTTCTCTAATTCTGTATTCGAAAAAGAGAGGACAGGTGATTCCCTCCCCAAGAAAAAGGCTAAAGAGAGAGCTGGATCTTCTCTCCTGCCTTTCTCTTGAGCTTGCGTAAGGATCCAGCAAAATGATGTCATAGGTTTGGGAACATTTCAACACTGTCGTTCACGAACATGCACTGAGAGCCTAGCGTGTCCAGAGACCCTATAGGCTGCGGATGCAGAGAAGTGTTTGATGGGCACCCTTCAGGGCTTAGGTTGGACGAGGCCCCACGGACTGAGCCCTACCAGGTGCTATTCACAGAAGAAGAGGGAGGCCACCAGGTCAGACTGCAGAACAGAAGAGACCTCAGATATAACCTAGATCCACCCAGTTGTTTACTGGATGAGAACAGGACAGCTAGGCAGGAAGAGTGACTAACCTTGGTCACAATTCTGGCCTTGGGGCTGCTTATCTCAATTTGGAAAACCCTAGATATGGCCCTGCCCAGATCTGGTCACCCTATGGGCACATCAGCAAATCAGCTTCCTGCCCTGAACTGGGGTAGGATTCTGCAGGGTAGCAACCTGCTGTGACTTTCTCCTCTCTGTCCCCTGCAGATGGGGAAGAAGGTGGAGACCGTCACCCTGATTTATGACTGCGAGGGGCTTGGCCTCAAGCATCTCTGGAAGCCTGCGGTAGAGGCCTATGGGGAGGTGAGAGGCAGAGCTGGGGGGTGCGGTTGGGAGGAGGAGAGAAAGCAGAGGGGAGTGGGCCCCTCTGCTAGGAGGTCCTGTCTGGCCTGGGAGAGGCAGGGTGTGCTGGACTGAGTGATTTTGTTTCCGCAGTTCCTCTGCATGTTTGAGGAAAATTACCCTGAAACGCTGAAGCGTCTTTTCGTTGTTAAAGGTAAGTTGGGAACTACCTGTGATGAAGTCAAATGGGAAAGAAGGGCCCCAAATGTTCCTGGGACAGATTCGGGAGAGTGGAATGGGGTGAACCAGAGAAAGGGATCCGAGGGCCCCTGACATAGGCAGACAGATTTATGATTCACAAAGCTTTTTGGATTTATTGCCTCCTTGGAACCACTCAGAGTGGTGACACAGGAAGACTAGACCTGCTGTCCAGACAGGGAAGCCAGAAGTCAAAGAGGTGCCCGTGCCAAACCTCCCACCCTGGGCTGACCCGACACAGGGCTGTGGAGGACACTGTCAGGGACAGAGTGGGCCTTGCTCCGGGTCTCACAACACCTGGTCTCTCTTCCAGCCCCCAAGCTGTTTCCTGTGGCCTACAACCTCATCAAACCCTTCCTGAGTGAGGACACCCGCAAGAAGATCATGGTCCTGGGGGGTGAGTAGCTCAGACTCTTCTCAGTGCCACCAGTTGGCCCTTGACCCAAACTGGGCATAGCTTTAGAGGTGGTTAGGGTGAAGGTTTCCTCTGCTGATGGTAGCAGTAGGATCCAGGAGCAAGTGGGGGCCACGGAGGTCATAGGAGCAGAGAGGTTGCTTCCAATTAGGGGAACCTAGGAGTGGCTTCCTTTGATGGACACTTACCCTGGGTCAGCCCTGGACTAGGTGACAAAGATGTATCAGAGTCCCCTGAGGAGCTCCTGGCCCTTGTGGGGAAGGGGAGTCGCACCCTGGGTGCGTGGGTGGGAACACGGACCAGGAGCACTCAGCCCTCCCAACCCAGACACCTAGGCGGGACCAGATGCTGACCTCAGCTGAGTGTTGTGGCATGAGAAAGAGGCAGTCTGATGAAGCCAGGCAGGAAGCCACCAGGCAGAAAGAATAGCACTGAGCGAAGGCCTTGTGCACCGCGGCTCAGGCAGTCTTGGAGAGCGCATGGCGAGAGGGGAGGTGCAGCTGGAGAGGCTGCCTGGAGCCAGGCACAGAGAATCCAGGGCACCGTGCTGAGAAGCTGGGACACAGTTCCACAGGTTGTTGGGAACCAGAGAAGAGTTCTGAAATGGGGACGTTGCAGGGAAGGACCAGGATCAGACTTTTTTTAAATTTTTTTAAGAATTTATTTATTTGCCAGAGAGAGGGAGAGAAAGAGAGAGAGCACAAGCAGGCAGAGTGGCAGGCAGAGGCAGAGAGAGAGAAGCAGGCACCCGGCTGAGCAAGAAGCCCAATGTGGGACTCGATCCCAGCACCCTGGGATCATGACTTGGGCCGAAGGCAGCGACTTAACCAACTGAGCCACCCAGGGGTCCCTAGGATCAGACTTTAAATGGAGACCTATATGACTGGCATGCCTGTGAAGGACAGGTACCAGTTTGTACGCTGTGGTCATCGTCCGCACAAGAGCTGTTGCAAACCCAAGCCGGGTGGTGGCGGTAGGGCTAAAGAGGAAAGGAGGGATTTGGGACTCAGTTAGGAAGTAAAACAACAGAACCCCAAGATCGACTGGGCATAGGGAGGGAGGAAGAGGAATCCAGAATGACTTTCTGGTGGCTGGTGTGAGTGACTGAGTGTTGCAATGACTCTGGTGTGTTTAGTTCAGCCAGCGGACATAACCTTGATGTTGAGTCTGGGGAGTCTGTGAGATGCACAGAGACTGGGGATACGTGAGTCTGAAGCTGAGGTGAGGACTCTGGTTTGGAAATTTGGGAGTTAGCAGTTATAGGCAGCAGCTAAGAACTTGAGAGTAAAGACTGCCCACGGAAGAGGGAACCCTGGGGACTGAGTTCAAGGGCAGGCACGGCAAGAGGAGCCCACCAGGGAGAAGAAGGAGTGATTGATGAGCTTGGCAGGGCCACACTTGACACAGGTTGGATATGCAGGGGAGCTGAGAGGACATCAAGGCACAAGGAGAAGCCAGCAAGGAAGGCAAGGAAGATGCATAGGAATCAAGCCAGCCAGGAACAGAGAGGAGCTGAGTTTTGCCAGAGCATTAGGACGAATTGGTAGGAAGGAAAGGCCAGAGAGGTAGACTGGCATTGGCTTGTGTCAGGCCAGGTGCTGCCTATGGAGTTGACCTTGGGGGTAGGTAATAGGGATTCTAAAGGTTTCTGGATGTTCACCGCTAGGTGACACATGGAAAGTGGAGATCTTTCCGATGCATATCAGTGAGCCCCGGGAGTGGCGTGAAGCATTCTGGAAAGTTCAGAACTTCTGGGTTCTGGTCCTGACTCTGGCAACAACAAGTTCTGCTTCCTGTTGCCTCAGTTACTCTCTCTGTAAGATGGGAAGGGCCCCTCTGGCCTTACTCCAACTCTCCAGCTGAGCTGGGGGAAGACATACAAAATCTGAGCAAAAGGCTCCAATGATTTTTGGCTTTGCTGCGGCTACCGCCCACCATGAGCAGGAGACGGCTGGGTTTCCTGGCAGCAGACTGTTCTCCCGCCCACACCTAAAAACCCTTTCAACCAAGCCTGCCTCAGGCTCAGAAGATACCAGATCTTCAAGAGAAGATGGAAAACATTCACGCTGGGCTGGTCAGGGGAGCTTAGGAAGCACAGATTACATGCCCCCCAAGACCACAGAAGCTGTTTTCCAACAGTTTCCAACAGTTCTAACAGTATGGTCTCAGGACCCTAGAAATCAAAGGGCTGGGTGACCCTGGGCAGCCTCTATGAGGCTTCCAGCCAGTCCCCACAGCCGAGGACCCTGGGTCTGTACTCCATGACTGCCTATTTATGGTCTATAGAGTCGGCACAGAAAGGTTTCCAGTATCAAAATATTGTGCTTGGCTGATACTGGTTTAAGAATTTGGAGTGGTGAAATGGTTCTCAGCATTGGTGGCACTAGAGTCAAACTCTCCTAGTCAGGAAAGGGCTTGGTTATTTAAAAAAAAAAGAAAAAAAGAGCCGAGTCACCAGCAGCTAGACAGCCTGAAAAACAGCAGAAGTGAAGTTGTGGCTGGGGTAAAGCCAAGGGAGCCCCATTTAACGGGCCACTCGACAGTGGTACAGCCGGTAAGTCACGACTGAGCACGATTACGTGTAGGTGAAAGCAGGGGATGAGACATGTGGTTGGACCCTCCTGGAATTCGGTCTAAGCAGGAAAGATCAGGTTGATTCAGGCCTTTCTGCCTGCTGCACATGCTGTTCCATCCTGGTGGGATGCCCTTCCCTCTTTTCTTTGTTCCTTCTGATTGCACACCAGATATTTGTACCCTGTGCCTGGGAGTGAGCGTACATTCTCATACAGGCAGGGAGTTAATAGTTTACGGCATCCTCTCAAGTAGTTAGTTCCCTTCACTCCCCCCGCCCCGCAGCCTCGTGGGGCAGGTAGAACCAGGCTCAGCACAGAGTGATATTACTTAAGGTTGCTCAATGGGTCAGAGGCAATGGAGACAGACTCCAGGGGTTCTGATTCTTAGTCCAGGGAAAGGGCAGCCCTCTGGGTGATGCTGCCTCCTGAACCCCCCAGCAAAGCTGTGTGCACATCACAGGCTCCTAATGTCAGTGTTTTCTGTGCTGGAGCAGACAGGTTTTTCCTGCCCGTTTTGTGTTGACCGCCAGGGCTGTGAAGCAATCCTGCCTAGTGGTGATCCTTTTTTCCCTCCTTCCTTCCCCCTGCTGCCAGCAAACTGGAAGGAGGTTTTACTGAAATATATCAGCCCTGACCAGCTACCTGTGGAGTATGGGGGCACCATGACTGATCCTGATGGAAACCCCAAGTGCAAGTCCAAGGTATGGGCTGTGTAGTCCCCTGAAGAACCCAGAAGGGCTAGGGATCACCAGGGAAGCCTGGCTCAAATGCACATTCCAGTTCACTGTGTGCCCTGCTTCTAGATCAACTATGGGGGCGACATCCCCAAGAAGTATTATGTGCGAGATCAGGTGAAACAGCAGTATGAACACAGTGTGCAGATTTCTCGTGGCTCCTCCCACCAAGTGGAGTATGAGATCCTCTTCCCTGGCTGTGTCCTCAGGTAGTACTCTGGACCCTGACAGGCAACCTGTGCCTTTCAGCCCTAGGGTGCCAGTGGTTGGGCTGGGGTGGGAGAAGCCTTGGGGGCAGGACCCACAGAGAGTGCGCACTGAGACACAATCAGGTCTGAATGGGCGGATGTCCCTGGCAGGTGGCAGTTCACGTCAGAAGGTTCGGACATCGGTTTTGGGATTTTCCTGAAGACCAAGATGGGGGAGCGGCAGCGGGCAGGCGAGATGACAGAGGTCCTTTCCAATCAGAGGTACAATGCCCACCTGGTGCCTGAGGATGGGACCCTCACCTGCAGCAATCCTGGCATCTGTAAGTCTCCCTCTCTTGGCTTAAAGCCCCTGCCCTAGCTGTCAGCCTCTGGGGTCCCTCTCGCTCCATGGATTTAGGCTGTCAGACTCTGAGAACTAGATGTGGGGCTCCATGAGCTCAACACTCTCCTTACACAAATGAGGGAACGAACCTAGGGTAGATCTCTGACCTAACACTTCCAGGTCGAGGTGAGTCATGGTCCTAGGTGATAACAAGGGTCCAGAACACCTGCTCTCTGTTCCAAGTTTAACTGGATCTGTGACTGTGACCAAACATTTCTGGAGAATGCTCCTTCTGCAGATGTCAGAGAGGAAGAACCACCTGGGTGGGGGCAGGGATCCGAGGTGACCAGAATGCTGAAAAGCCCAGTCCCGACCCCTCTGAGCTTATCTCCACCTTGATCAAAAACTGGGTACAGGACACGAACAGGAAGTTTAGCCAGGAGGAATAAGAAGAATGGCAAATAGCCCCCCCCCTTTTTTTTTTTTTGCAAACAGGCATTTGAAAGTGTTTTACATCCCTCCACTTTGTAGTATCAATTAAAATTCCCTTTCAGGGGTGCCTGGGTGGCTCAGTGGGTTAAAGCCTCTGCCTTCAGCTCAGGTCATGATCCTGGGGTCCTGGGATCGAGCCCCGCATAGGGCTCTCTGCTCAGCGGGAAGCCTGCTTCCTCCCTTCCTCCTCTCTCTCTGCCTGCTTTTCTGCCTACTTGTGATCTCTGTCAAGTAAATAAAATCTTTAAAAAAAAAAATAAAATTCCCTTTCAGCAATTCTACTTGCAGAAATTTATCCTACAGAAATGTTCACACAAAGACACAAAAATAGAGGTACAAGGATGCTCTTAGCAGCCTGGGCAACTGGCAATAAACCAAATGACCTTTAAAAGGTCTTGTTAAATGAATTATGGTACATGGGTACATGAAATACATTATACTCATTCAGGAGAATAAATTGACATGTAAAGGGTCTAATACATGTCAAAAAAAATGAAACATAACATATGGTATACACTCACCTTGTTTTTTTGTTTTCTTTTTTTTAAGTATATACATTGAAAAGAATTCTGAGGAATGTATGCTAGCTGTAATGGTGATTATCTCTGGGATGGTAGGATGCTTCTAGAGGGCTCTACTCTTTTCACTAGTTCTGCAACTAGCTTATTTTACAATGACCATGTACTATATTTGTAAGCAGAAAAAGCACATACACACACACAAAAAGCCCTTCAAATCTCCAGTTTCCTTTCTATCAGAGCCAATGTGCCAGGCATGGAAAATCAATGAGAGCAAGGGCTTTTTCATCGAGCTGACTTGGATTTGCCTACTGATTAGTTCTTAGGCAGGTGACTTAGTCTCCCCGAGCTTCAGTTTCCTGATTGCTACAATGGGGATCAAATTCTCCACCTCATGGGGATACATAATGATTAAATGGGCAGCACTTAGCATAATGCCTGGTGTGCAGCAAGCACTCAACACACTGTAGACATCATTATCCTTAGGGCAAGACCTGTGCGGGGAGAAGGGCCATCCTGGAGACGGTTCTGGAGATGGGAGAGAAGCCCTGTGCCCTGTTTCTAGGGGCACAGATGTCTCTCATACCATCACCCCAACCTCCGATGCTGTGTACTTCCCCACCTGCCAGGCAACCTTCCGTCTCAACCACCCCTTCCTCACAGATGCTCTGTGGTATGGCTCCCTGGGGAGGAATATTCTTGTTAGTGAACAAGCAGCCAGGTCCTTGGAGGAGAAGGCGTATTATTGTATGCTTCAACAAGAACAAGGCCTGGCACACTAGCCCAGCTACTATTACCCACGGCACATATTTTATAAAGAAGTTTGAATTTTTTAAAGGCTTTGCCCATTTTTTTCTAAAGATTTTATCTATGTATTTGACAGAGAGAGAGTACACAAGCAGGGGAAGCAGCAGGCAGAGGGAGGGGGAGAAGCAGGCTCCCCAAGGAGCAAGGAGCCCAATGCTTGATTCCAGGACACTGGGCTCATGACCTGAGCCAAAGGCACATGCCCAACCGAAACATCCAGGTGCCCCGAAGCTTGATTTCTTTTTTTTCTTTTTTTTTTAGATTTTATTTAGTTACTTGAGAGAAAGAGGGAGTAAGAGCACAAGTAGGGGTTGGTGTGGGGGAGAGGCAGAGGGAGAAGGGACAAGAAGACTCCCCGCCGAGTAGGGAGCCTGATGTGGAACTCAATCCCAGAACCCCAGGATCATGACCTGAGCTGAAGGCAGATGCTTAATTGACTGAGCCACCCAGGTGTCCCTAAGCTTGATTTTTTTTTTTTTCCCTTAATGGACAGGGAAGCTGAGGTATAGAGAAGGAATGTTATCTCTCCCACAAAGCAGTTCATGTACACACCAGAAGACGGAAGACATGAGGGAATCCTAAAGTCCTGGTCCAGATCTCTAGGCAATAGTCTATCCTAGAGATGATCAGGTCTGTCCCTGATGTGACAGACAAGAGAGTAGAGTCCTGGACCAGGAAAGTAATTTACCTGAGATCACGCAGCCAGGAGCAGGGCCCAGCCCATTTTCCAGCATTGCCCATGACTGTCTGTAGTATCTGAAGGAGGCAGCCTGAGAAAGGACCAGGATACCTTACACCATAATCAGGCTTAGGTTTGCAAACCCCAAATTTATTTTAGCTCTTCTTGGTTACATTCCCAGTTGGAACATTTATCTGCATGCAGGGCCTTGACTGGCTGCTTCTTATCCATTCCAAGGTGGATTAAAGACAGGTTGCAGCACCCTTGTCCCCTTTCCAGGTGTAAAAACAATGAGGTGGGATCAGCTGTTGCCTGGAGCCATGGCTCAGGTTAAACCTGAGCCCAGAGAGAACCCAGTGTTAGGTTACAAGCTCACCTGTGGGAAGGCAGTGCTCTTGAAGAACCAGGCGACTCCCTGCAAAGTAGAACATAATCACCCAGTGGAGAAATTAAAACTCTGAGCCAGCCTCCAATGGCAAGAGCACATTAATCCTCCCCAGGCTGGTCTGGTCCTTGACCAAGTGTGCTTAAAGTAGGGAGAAGGATAAACAAAGTCTGAATTGATTTCACTTATTTTCTCTATAGTAATGTTTCCTGGGGGCCTGAGTGTAGAATACTCTATTAGGAAAGAAGATTCAGCAGAAAAGATCTGGACTTTGTCCACCAGGAGTGCATGAGGTGGAACAGGCAGCCTCAAACACTGGGTGAAGGCTCCATCGTACTTCCAGGCCGTGCTGAGGGCAAGAGAGCCCAGACAGGCTCCAGGAGGCCTGGATTTGAGCCCAGCTGTGCCACCAACTCTCTAAATAATTAGCTTTTGCTTTCTTTCTCCTTAAAATGAGAAGAGTAGGCTAGAGCAGGAGGTCTTCTTTATTTATGTACTTATTTTAAGTAGGCTCCGTGCCCAGTATGGAGCTTGAACTCACAACCCTGAGATTAAGAGTCAAAACCTCCAAGTGCCTGGGTGGCTCAGTCCTTAGGTGTCTGCCTTCAGCTCGGGTCATGATCCCAGGGTCCTGGGATCGAGCCCTGAGTCAGGCTCCTTGCCTGTCGGGGAGGCTGCTTCTCCCTCTCCCATTCCCCCTACTTCTGTCCCTGTTCTTACTGTCTCTCACTCTGCCAAATAAATGGAATCGTAAAAATAAAAAAAAAGAGAGTCGTACATTCTAGCAACTGAGCCAGCCAGGCACTTCTAGAGCAGGAAGTCTTAATCTGGGGTTTGTAGACTCCCTTAAAGACCAAACACCTGTCTTTTATAACATATAGCATTTAATATCCCTCTTACTATTCTGAAATGAAATTCATGGATAACATAACCCACCTAAACACATAATTTAAAAAGCATTATCATCTTCCATCAGGAGAAATAAAAGGAAGCTGCTTTAGAATATATATTTGTTTCCATATATAAATGAGAGGAGATGGTCACAGCCATTTGCCGCCACTCTTCAGAATGGTGCCTTTCCCATTGGGAAACCCTGCCCCCAAGAGTCCATGATGGGCTCCAAGGGATCTAAAGTTGGGTGTGTTCATCAGATTCTCGAGGGGGTCAGTTCCCCAACAAAAGTTGAGGAGCCCTAGCCTAGAGGATCTCTCGGGGCAGGCTCTATAGGTCTGTCAGCATATTAGTGTCAAAATGAACCACGCAATTCATGAACTCTACTTCCCTTAGGCCTTGACCTCTGAACAGCCCCTTCCTTGTTTCTGAGAGCAGAATATGCAAAGCAGAGCCATCTCGACCCTGGTGCTTGATCCAAGGAGCTCAGACCTCTCCTCCAGCATGACCGATTCTGGTCGCTGGGACTCTGTCATCTAGGGCACTGAGGAAGTGTCCCTCTTTCCAGAGGGACTATTGGCTCTGAAAGGCCTCTGGTGCAGAGAAAATTGATGAGTAATACTTTACACGATGAAGGTGTGGGTGTTATGTCTACCCAATGTCTAAACTATGCATTTTATCTAGGGGTAAGAAAGGAGCAAGGTTAAATCTCAGGATTAAATACACTTTTGGGGGGCGGGGGGGCTTGTTTTAATTTTTTTTTCTCCCCTGGGAAAAGTGAGAGAAGACCAGGATAGGGAAAGGGCAGAGCCAGTGTTTCTATTCTCACACTCTGTTCTCTTGAAGGGCTGTTTGACTGAAAGGGAACAACTTCTCAAAAAGGGTTAGATTAAAAGCAGTCTGTTTTTTGGCCAAGGCTTCAAAGCCTTCTCTGCCAACTCCATGCCCGTTTTGAGGTTTCCGAATCTTTTAGGATTACAAACGGGTGCAGGGCACATCTTGGTCCGTTTATCTTTCTGTGGGATAAATTCCTGGCTCAAAAACTCTGGGTATTTTACCTTCACCAGAACCTGAACGGGGCTCGCCTTTCTGGGGCCCAAAACAGGCAGTGATGCCGGTCAGAGGGAAATTCCAGCTCCATCACTTTCTCACTGTGTGAAACAGTGCCCTCCTTTTTTTATGCTATAAAGCAGGACTAATGCTGAGTTATTCTGAGCAATAATATAATAGTATATATAGATTACCAACCCAGGGCTGAGACACCTCTGTAGCCATTGTTGCCATTACTACTATCGTGACAATTGCTGCTGTTCAAGTTCAAGTCCTAACTCTTCCGAAAAGCCTTTAACAGGGCCCCCTCCTTCCAAACTGTGACAGACGTGGCTGTCTCACTCATCTGGCACTCAGCATGTTCTGTTTTTTTATTTTTCTTTCTGTGAATATCTTGTCCACCCAGCTTGACTTAAGTTTCAGAAGGTGAGGGACCACTGCTTATGTCACCTTTATCCTCATTACGTACCACTTATGTCACTTTTATCCTCATTACGTACCACACTGTCTCGTTCAATCAACAAAGATCGCTGTCCTTTGTAGAATTGCCTGAATGTCTGGTTTTCTGCCTCCCCTCAGATGTCCTGCGGTTTGACAACACCTACAGCTTCATTCATGCCAAGAAGGTCAGCTTCACTGTGGAGGTCCTGCTTCCGGACAAGGCCTCAGAAGAGAAGATGAAACAGCTGGGGGCAGTCACCCCGAAGTAATGCCTCTTCCCACAGCAGGCGTGGCTCCCTCCGTGTCTCCCTGTCAGTTTCTGTCCCTTGTAGCAGTCATTTTCCCAGTACCCAGATGCCCAAAAAAGCTGGGCTACAAGAAAGATCTTGGGCTGGATTTGGGGAACTTTCATTTCAGAATTAGGAAGAGGGAGAGAAGCAGGACAGGGTCTCCTTCCTCTCAAATTACTCAGGGGTCCCCAGGGGCTGGGCACCATGATAGGATCTACCATCCTATAAGCTGTGCCAACATCACCTGTCCAGTGACAGTTGAGACAGGAAGGAGTGGGGGGCGGGGGGAGATGTGGGTGGCAGCAGGGCAGAAATTAGAAAATGGGGGGAGAGATCTGCTAACACTTCAGGGAAGCCAGCTGTAGGGGAGGAACTTGCTCCCAAATTGAAAATGTTAAGTCTAGATCATTATGAGGAGTAGCAAGGTAGCAGTTTGCTAGAATTATGGTGGGGGTCAAAGGCTCTTCTAAACTTTCTGTCTCCAAGGCTGGGACCTTTTGGCTTTTCCCACAAGTTTTCAGGGATGGCCTGAGTCAGTATAGATCTTCCCACTCAGGGGCAGACAGAGAGGCCACCTTGAAACTTGGGACCCACCGGCTGTCTCTTTAATTACTGATTGTCAGTGACTCAGAGCTTCTCAGGACAGCAATTTTGTACCCAGCCACTGTCCTGCAATGCAAACAAAGCACAGGAAAATTACTTCCAGGAATCCCAGTTCCAGGATGGGGCCGGGAGGCTAAGGGTGGGAGTGAATCCTGAAGCTTCCAACCCCGCCCCCCTCTTTTCAGTGCTGTCAGCCTCTCATCAAGTAACTCTCCATTTGAGCACCCCACACAAAAATGACAAGTGGGATCAAGACAGTAGATCTCAGTGAGAGCCTTTCTAGTCTTGAGTCTCCCACGGTGCCGGTCAGCCGGCTTCCTGACTGACCTCAACAAAGCTTTGGCAGTCCCGTCTCTGTGGGAGGCATACGGCGGGTGCATTGGGTTCCTGGTGTCTGGCAGGGAGGCTGCCCGGACAGTGGGCCAAAGGCCGGCCCGGCATGTGGGGGCAGCCACAAATAGCCTCCCAGGCCTCCAGCCCCGCCGTCCACACTGACAAGCAGGGATGGCCAAGGAGGCCCTCAGCGACCACGGATTGGAGGGCACGGACCCAGCGGGCAACCACAGCACAGAACCCAACGCCCCGCCCCGCAAACGAACAATGGAGAGCGCCCCCTCCATCCCCGGGCCCCAGCAGGAACTCCTTTCCCTCCGAAAGCTAGCCACCCCCGCCCCGGCCCAGCGTGGGGAGATGGTCTGGGGAAGCCGAGGGAGGAGAAGGGGGCAGGGCTGGAGCTGACCGGAGCGGCCTGAGGCTGCGCCGGCATCAGCTACTCCGCTTAGGAGGCATCATCCTGACCTCGGTTTACAGAGCTCTCTTAGGAAAATTAACCAATGAATAAAGCAACGTTCAGTGCACAGGGAGTGGAAGTCAATGCCCACCACCTCCCTCCCAGAAGCCCCTCACTCAGGCAAGATCCATGCCTCAGTAGCGGACCACATAGTCACCAAGAGCTGGGGCGCATGCGCAGAAGCCCCTCACTGCTCCCCTCTAGCACGCTTTCCCATGAGGCCCAAGGACCAGCTTGCTTCCCGATGGGTCCACGTGATGGAATATCTTCCGCCATCTTTGTTAAGGGCACCATGGGGCCTCCTGGCTGCCTTCATGGTCTGGGCGGAGGCCCCGCCCTGCCTGGTTTCTGGATACGTGCCCGAAGGTTCTAGCGCGTGGATTTGTGCGGGTCTGGGGAGAAAGTGCAGCGCCTGCGGTGGGCACAGAGTGGGAGGGAAGCGGACGAAAGACGCTCACGTGGTGCTAGGGACCGTCTCCTAATTCCGCGCCAGCACTACCGGTGTTTCCCGGGCTGGAGAGCGCTTTTGGTCCCGAGCCCAGCTTCCTGCGAGGTCTCTGCTGACCCGGCTCCCCTATACGACCATACAATGACAGAGACGCCCAGGGCTGAAAATGGAGTCATTAATATTGAACTAATGGTCTTATTTCCCTCATCTTTATTTGATAATAATCAAAAGCCAATTCTTTAATAAGTGCCTACTGGGTACCATGCCTCAACCCTGTGCTTACGGCCCTGGGTTGTTGCAGAGGTTCAAGGAAATAATACGTGCAAAGCGCTTAGAAGAGAACCTTAACAAGTGAGCGCTCAGTAAATATGGGCTACTAGTAGGTTTTACAGACATGGCTAATAGGTGGCACAACTGGGATTTGAACCCAGGACCCCCTGTCTACTTCTTCGCTGCTTGATACCTCCAAAATCCAAAGGATTCACAGTTTTAGTGAAGGGCACTCATTGCTCACGTGAGAATACTGAGGTCCAGCTGGGGAAGAGTTTCTTAGTAATCACTACAACCCAAGACCACTCTTTCTGTTTTGTTCACTTCCATGATATCTTTCTTCCCCAGTCTCTTCGTTCGTTCGTTCATTCATTCATTCATTTAACCATTCGAGGTCCTGCCCCAGAGTATCTTGGTCTGGGGGTTATGCTGATCCAGTTAGACCTCAGAGCTTGGTATATGAACATAGCACCTGGCAGGGAGAGTCCAAATATCCACCTCACCAGGCTGCTGCTCACTGTTCACTCCCCCAGCCTCATTCACTCAGCTCAACTTGAGAGCACAGCACCTGGAGCCACGACCTGGATTCAAATGCCAGCTTCACCACTTAGCTGTATGACCTGGAAAAGTGACCCTTTGCGTGTGTGTGTGCCTTTATTTCCTCGTCTGTAAAATAGGGGTCCCGGGTTGGTGGGTGGCTTTTAGGAGGCAATCTGTCTAGAGTCTTTAGCCAATGGTCTGGCCAGTAGTAAACTTAAAAATGATTTTTTTTAAAGATTTTATTTATTTATTTGACAGACAGAGATCACAAGTAGGCAGAGAGAGAGGAAGGGAAGCAGGCTCCCTGCCGAGCAGAGAGCCCGACTCGGGGGGCTCGATCCCAGGACCCTGGGATCATGACCCGAGCTGAAGGCAGAGGCTTTAACCCACTGAGCCACCCAGGCGCCCCAATAAATGATTTCTTATCATTAATCTTTGCAACTGTCCCAGGACTGAACACGGCGTTCCCCATTTAATAAATTAATAAAACGAAGCTCAGAGTACAGTGTGTTGTTGCCTGAGGTTACACAGCTATAAAGTGCAACTAGGAAGTGTAGCATGTCTCATTTGAACCCCAGTCTCTTTGGCTCCAAGACTACAGTCAGTCGTGGGAAAGGACTGCGCCAACCACTCAACCCCAGAGAAAACGTGAAGCGTGTTAATCTGTAAAACCCAAGCCTGGGAGAGGGGCTTCAGTGCGCGGGGTAATTTGCAGACGCTCCCTGCTGGCGGGGACCGCAAGACC
This sequence comes from Enhydra lutris kenyoni, assembly GCF_002288905.1. Taxonomy (NCBI): domain Eukaryota; kingdom Metazoa; phylum Chordata; class Mammalia; order Carnivora; family Mustelidae; genus Enhydra; species Enhydra lutris. Next base: position 2,725,374 of record NW_019154157.1, on the reverse strand, counting down.
TGTCCTTCAGCCCGGGACCTTCAGCCCGTCCCGCCGCGGCGGACTGGAGCGGTAGTGGAAGCTGAGGTGGTAACGGCAGCAGGACCGGCCGCAGTGGCTCCTGCGGAGGCGGAACGCCATGTCCAAACCGCTCCCGCGGGGCGCCGAGCGCGACCTTTTCCGGGACACGTGGGTGCGGTACCTAGGTGAGTGGGGTGGCGAGGGACACGGCGACTCCCCTACCATGTGGCTGGAGAGACAGGGGTCGCCAGGCGCTGGTCAGTGCCCTGGAGAAGGTGGAAGGGTCGTAGTTCTCATTCTGCATGGGCCAGAGACTGGGTCAGAGAGGCCTGGGGACTTGCCCAAGGTCACACAGCTCAGGTCGGCCCAGCTCTGCGCTCAGGGTCTCTGCTGGCCAGTCTCCCAGGTGTGAACGTTCCAGCCCGGCTGGGAGGAACGGGGTGAGTGGGCTGCCCTCTCTGGTATGTCTGGGCCTTGACTTTGGAGTCGGTATTTGGACTCTCATACTGGCTCTATTTGATGCTCGGTTTTCTTTGGGGCATATGGAGATAAACGGTGCCTCTCTCATTGGGCTGGTAGTTGGAAGGGTAGAATAAGGTGGCGCAGGGTGAGTGCCACATTAGCGGACCTGCTGTTAGTCTCTGCATTAGGCACATGCTTCTAGAACCCAGACTGGGAAGGCAAGGGAATGATAATTGTGACTGTACTCAGCTCTCCCACAGTGGCCCTAGAGTGGAGGTGGATTTCATGGTTGCCTTTTTAAAGACTGGGAAACAGAAGCTCAGAGAAATAAAATCACTTATCTAAGGTCACTCAGCTACCGTTTAGCAAGCTGGATTTAGAATTAGTGTCCCCTTGTGGAGCAGCCTGTCCCCCCTCCCCACCACTGGAATTATTCTTATTTTTGATGTTTTAGAGAGAGAGGGAAGGGGCTGAAGGAGAGGGAGAGGGAGAATCGTGGGGCTCTATCTCATAACCCTGGGATGTGACTTAAGCCAAAATCAAGAGTCAGAAGCTTAATGGACTGAGCCAGCCAGGCGACACCCCCCCCCCGCCCCCACCACCATCGAAGTGAAATGTCTTCTCCCCAACAGGCTATGCCAATGAGGTGGGAGAGGCATTCCGCTCCCTGGTGCCCACAGCTGTGGTGTGGCTGAGCTATGGTGTGTCCAGCTCCTATGTGCTGGCCGATGCCATTGATAAGGGCAAGAAGGCGGGAGCCGTGAGTGTTGGCTTGCCCCTCCACCCCCCACCCTAGTCCACTCCCTTTGTGCTTCCGTCCACAGCCAGTGTTTGCTACAATGCCTGGTGGGACAGTTCAATCCTTACTATCTTGCCTGTTGCAATCCATACCCCAGTCCTGTTTGTAGGGTAGTGTGCCCTGCCCCCAGCCCTGCATGTGCTCTAACCTGTACCCCAGTTCTGGTTGTGGATGAGTTCACGCTCAGCCCTGAATTGGTACAGTCCAGAACCTGACACTAGTGTGGTTCTGTCCCCACCCCCACTCCCCACTGGCCACTTACCTCCCCTGGTCCAGCCTTATGCCCCTTGTCCACAGGGTTTCCCACCTTTGCTCCTGCTGAATTAATTCTCTCTTCTCCCTACCAGGTACCATGCCCTGAAGCGGGCCGTAGCACCAGGGTGACCGTGGCTGTGGTGGACACTTTTGTGTGGCAGGCTCTGGCCTCTGTAGCTATCCCAGGCTTCACTATCAACCGTGTGTGTGCTGCCTCTCTCTACATCCTAGGCACCACCACCCGCTGGCCTCTGTCTGTCCGCAAGTGGACCACCACTGCACTGGGGCTTCTGGTCATCCCTGTCATCATCCACCCCATTGACAGGTGGGTGCCCCTTCCAGCCTCAGGGATCCTCTGAGAGACGTGGGGTGTTCCCACTTTGCACAGGACAAGAGCAGCACGGGCAGGGCTGGCAGAACAGGCTTCAGAGGCAGAAAGGACGGTCTGTGCCTGTGTTCTGGCAGGCACTTAAGCAGTAAAGGTACGGGCGGAGCCTTGAGGGTATAGGACACAGGACCAGTAAATTCTAGAAAGAAACCCTAGTGTTACAGAACAATCAGAGGCAGGCAGGATCAGGTGCACATTGGAGGGGATGGGTTTGGGGAGATTTTGGTGACAGAAGCCTGACGGAAACTAGGTTAAGGAAAATAAGAATGATTTGTTTCATGAAACTGAGAAGTCCAGAGTTAATGCCGCTTTCAGGCATGGCTGGTTTGAAGCATCCAAATGGGGTCATTGGGGTCTTGGTCTCCCCATCCTGCTGTGCCCTTCTTCCCACCATCCCATGTTGGCTTCACTCGCTTTCCCCATGTGGGAGCAGAGATGGCCTCCAGCAGCTTCTAGCCTCCTCCCCACCAGCTTAGCAAGCCCCATAGGAAGCTTCTCGTAGTTGACCAAAAAAGTCCCAAGGAAGGTTGTCATTGGTCTGTTCTGGACTGAGTGCCCACCCTGAGCCAAGTTCTCTTTTCTGATTGGCCACCCTTGGGTCACATGCCTGCTCTTAGAACCAGAGAACAAGGCCAACTCAACCAGACCAATGTAGAATGGGAGGAGCAGGCCTTTCCCAAGGGACCACAGCTGACCCAAGGGCCCTAAGTGAGCCTTTTACCCTCTCTGTGCCTCAGTTTCCCCAACTGAATAAAGAAAAGGGTGATGTCTGCCACCTGGATGGCACTCATGTCCTTTGTCTAGGAGTCCCTTTCCTAGCCCTGACCTCCTACCTCCCATTCCCCCCTCTATCTCCCAGGGCTCACTTGCTCATTCCTGTCCACCACAGGTCAGTGGACTTCCTCCTGGACTCCAGCCTGCGCAAGCTCTACCCCTCAGTGGAGAAGCCCAGCTCCTCCTGACCCCACCTGGGTACCTGGCCTGTGGGTTGGCCCACTCCCTGCTCTGGTCCAGCTTCTTCCTCCTGCCAGGGAATCTGGATGCCTGGCTCCCTGGGGTCTGAGGCCCTGGCATCTGGGCATGTTTGAGCCAGATGGAGACTGAGAGACAAAGGCCTCAAGGAGCAGCAGCTGCGGTGACTCACAGAAAGGGAGACCTGACCCCCATCTGCTTCCATGGAATCCATGATACTGACGGCGAGCAGACCTGTCTTTTGATAGGAAGGTAACCTCCTCCCATGGAGGATAAGCAGACAGAAGCCCAGAAAGGGCAAGGAATATAGATAGCCAAGATCGCTTAGCAAGCTGGGGACTCAGGAATCCCGGTGGCTCGGCCCCGTGGCAATGTGGCTGGACTGAAGAGCAGCAGACACGCAGAGAAATGCAGGGGGTGCCGTCGTGGGCACCCTGAGGACTGATTCTCTAGCTGGCCCACCCCTGGTACAGGACCTGCTCGGGCCTAGCTGGAAGGCAGGACAGCCCCTGGCCCAATAAATCCTCAAGAAGTTGAGTTTTCTTATCCTTTTCTCCTGTGGATGAGCAGGGGTGTGGTGGTGGGGAGCAGGCCCAGGGGCCCTCAGAGGTAGAGGCTGACTTCTCCAGTCACACGTGGCTCATAGTATGTCAGGTACCCCTCACCCACTGATGCTCCCCTGCAGATTCAGGGATCCCACCTTCGGTGCTGCCATCCTCCCTTGGGCATTGACTTCTTTGCAAGCCTGCTAAAGCACTGACACCTTTGAAAGGGTTACCACCTGAGCCTGAAGGTGTCTGAGGTGAAAACAGCCCCCTTATGAGTATCACTTGAGATTCCCAGGAGGAGACTCAGGAGCCTTGGAGAAAAGGGAGTGACCCAGGAGGCTGTCCCTGGGAGCATTGAAGGGGGCATTCCTCCTTGATGCTGGGCCAGGCCCATTTTTGGCTGCTAACAACTTGGAGGGGTAGAGAGATGGGCAGCCTGGGTGCACACTTGGGGGCTGACCCCCTGCACCTGGCTAGGGACTTACAGGGGCCAAGGGACCGGGCAGGATTGCTGGTGCGACAGGATGAGGGCTCAGGTGGTGGCTCGTGCTCTGGGGATGTCTAGCTACAGGGTGCATCTGAAGGCCGGGGGTCTCTGACGGTGGGCCTTTCTTTGCTGCTCTTCTCATCCCACAGCCACTGGGTTCCTTTCCCTGCCCCCCCTTGACCTCTGCCCTGTCTCCCACGGCTACCTTAAATGCTCTGAGTCCCCTTCTTGGCGCCTCTCCAGTCCTGCACCTCCCTATCTCCCCACCGGGGTCGACCCACACCTGCATCCCTGTGACATCTGGGCTCTGCCACCAGTTCCTTGCTCACTTAGTCTCTACCTTGGTCACTGACGTCATGGTGTAAACATGTTCTTTTCTTGCCTCACGACAAGTAACTTCATTTTCTCTCAACTTTCAGTATCAGTGAGCAGAAACCGGGTCAGAAGGTTAGAGGTATGTAGAAGGTGGCTGGGTGGCTGGCTTCAAGCCTTCTGGTGGGGTATTTTTGTCTTCCCTTTGTCTCTGGGAAGTCCACTGAGAAGGTTTCCCACCAGATGATCTGGTCCTCTGAACTGAGTCAGGCTTCTGGCTCTAGGGGGTGCAGAGATGAGGAAGGGAGTCCTTTTCCAAAACCTGGGCCCTTTTTGGGGTCCCCTTCATAGTGGGAGACACGGGGTCCCAGGCTCAGGGGCCCCTTGGCAAATCCCAGCAGAACCTGGTTCTGGCTTCTTCCTTCCTCCCTTTTCTCACTTGGCCCCCATTCATGGCCTGCCAGGGTGAACCCCGAAACCTCAGGGAAGTTAGCTGTGAGCTCTCTCACCCCATCACTGGAAGCCACTCATCGCCCTGAGCCTCCTCATCCTGAAGAAGGATAACTGCTGTCCACTGCATATGGACAATCAATGCTACCCCCTTCGTTATCTGGCAGCTTCTCTTTTTCTGTGATGACCACATGTGATTCTCCCAAGAACCATATGTAGTACCCCAATATTTATAGCATTGTCCCCAATAGCCAAACTGTGGAAAAAGCGCAGACATCCATTGACAGATGACTGGATAAATAAAGAAGATGTGGTATATACACATAGAATGTAACTCAGCCATCAAAAAAATGGAAATCTTACCATTTGCAACAGTGTAGATGGAACTAGAGGGTATTATGCTAAGCAAAATAAGTCAATCAAAGGAAAGACAATGATAGGATTTCACTCATGTGGAATTTAAGAAAGCAAAGAGGATCATAGGGGAAGGAAGGGAAAAATAAGACCAAATCAGAGAGGGAGACAAATCATAAGAGACTTTTTTTTTTTTTAAAGATTTTATTTATTTATTTGACAGAGATCACAAGTAGGCAGAGAGGCAGACAGAGAGAGAGAGGAGGAAGCAGGCTCCCCGCGGAGCAGAGAGCCTGATGTGGGGCTCAGTCCCAGGACCGTGGGATCATGACCTGAACTGAAGGCAGAGGCTTTAACCCACTGAGCCACCCAGGCGCCCCTCGTAAGAGACTCTTAATCGTAGGAAGCAAACAGGGTTGCTGGAGGGGAGAGGGGTAGAGGGACGGGGTAAGTGGGTAATGGGCATTAAGGAGGGCGTTTGATGGAATGAACACTGGGTGTTATATATGACTGATTAATCACTAAATTCTACCTCTGAAACTAATATTACATGAATATACTGTATGTTAATTTAAATTTTAAAAAAGAACCCCATGCAGTAGACGAGATCAGCCCCGTTTTAGAGATGGGAATACTCATCTCTACAGGCTTGAGGTCACACAGGTACAAGTGAACCCCATGTTCCCACACTCTCTCCATGTTAACAACACAGTCTGGCTGGTGGAAGCTGTCACCCAGCCCCCTCACACCAATGACAGGGACTCTGCTCATGGTGATGTTGATGTCCATCCTAAGCATGCATTTTCACCCACGGCCACTGGCTCAGGACACAGCCTTGCAGGCATGTTTTAGCTCCAGATCTAGGCAGTGGGGTCGAAGGAGTGCCCAGTGCCTACTGGAGTTTCCCAAGAAAGAGATGCTCACCAACGACTCTACCACTCATGGTTTTTCTGAGGTGGGGCTGGGGGAAATTAGTTCTCCAAGAGCAGGAGCTGGTGTTGGGTCTCCTGTGAGGTGAAGCCCCCAGGAGTGAGCAGGCCCCATGCCTGCCACCTGAGGACGTTGGCAGGAGCGGTGGGGTGGTGGGCAAACCTGTGGCTTGCCTGGGGGCACTGGAATCAGGGTGCTTTTCCCTTTGCTCCTTTAATGCTTGCTCAGGGGCCCAGCAGTCCCCTAGCCAGAAGTGGGGCCTCTTCTGGATGCCTGAGACCTGGCCCATCTGGAGGCTTACTTTGCAAAACCTCTTACTGTGGGCCAATGAGCAGGGTGTAAGAGGGGTTCACAGGGGCCAGAACCGAGATCCTTACCTTTTTAGGAATTCTTTTAAACATAGCCATTATTTAAATTAAATAATGCAGGGGGGGGGGGGGGGGGTTTGCGGCCCCTGGGTGGCTCCTTCGGTTAAGTATCTGCCTTTGGCTGAGGTCATGATTCCTGAGTCTGGGATGGAGCGGGGAACCTGCTTTCCCCTGCCCCTCCCCCTGCTTATCTGTGCGCTCTCTCCCTCCCTCCCTCTCTCTCTCAAATAAATCTTTAAAAGAAACACAAAAACACACTAAATTCGCAAATAGCAAATCATGTTGTACACTGAAACTAATGTCATGTCAATTACTATCTCAAAAAGACAAGCCAACAAAACAAAACCCAAGCAAGCAAAAAAGAACAGGTAACACTGAAAGCTTCTTGATGATTTTAGCAGGCTTCACTATGATCTGCACTCCTGAGGTTACTTGCATTTCTTGCATCTGTTTGGTGGCTATACTTTGTTAGAGTTACTGCACATTGCTTCCCAACTCCATTTAGTGACCTCTCGGTAGCCTGCAATAGGTCATGAGGGGATTATGTATCGGATGGAGATCAACAGATCATCGTCCCCCAGCCTGGGGAGTGAGAGTGAGAGGTTAAACGTTTACCAGCCCACCATTGCTCTGGCCCTCCTGGCGGGGGGGAGGCTCACAGCACCCTCCCCATGGTGCAGACCCACATCTAGGATCAGAGAGGGCAAGTGACTTGGCAGAAGCCTCACAGCCTGCAGGGTCAGGGATTAAGACTCAGCCCTGCTCTGCTCTTTCTCCTCCCAAACAGGCAGGGAGAAGGGAAGGTGGTCTCAGCTGCAGCTCCTGCTTGTCTAGAACCTTCACTCCAGCTTTCCGCCTTCAGCTGCTACCCCAGCACCCGATCCTCGGGCTCAGGCCCTTCTCTCTCTTCCCTGGGTGTTCCCTTTCACTCATGTAGCTTCTGGCCCCAATCCTCCGCCACCACATGTCCTATCTGTCCCCTCCAGGCTTGGATGAGGGCAGCAGCCTCTGGCTTGTCTCCCCCGGACCCTGCCCCCAGCTTTTCTGTCTAGCCAACCACTTCTTAAAATGTTCAGAACAGAGCCCAGACTCCTTGAGGTGGCTCTTAGACCCGTAGACCCAACCCTTTCTCCCTACCCTATATCTTCATATCAGCCATTCTGTCCTTTTTGGTTTTTTGGATCTGGCATTTGTCTTGACTGGGGCTTTCTCATACGCTGTTCCCTCCAACTGGGAAGCCCCTTCCAACCTTTCCCCACCGCTTACTGCTGGCCTACCCACCCTCCCCTGACTACAGCCCACTCAATTCCATCCCCCTCAAGGTACCCTCTGATCCTCTAGGGCTGGCTTGGGAGCCTCCTCTGTGCTTCCTCCAGCCCAAAATTTTCTCCCCTGCTTGAGAGGGGGGCCAGACCCTTGCTGGGAGTGGGGGTAGAAGGCCTGTCTTTCCCCACCCCCTCAGGGTTTTGTCCAAGAGCATTCTGGGACTTGGGAACCCAGAGGCCACCTTCATGCAATGCTCAACATCACCACAAGGAGGCAGCAGCACCCAACATGCCCTTGCTAGCTGTTTCAAACTGCCTCCAGGGTTATGGAGAACAATGTGTTAGTGAACTGCTCCTAGTGTGGGTCAAGTCCAACGCTAGGCACTTTCTGTGGTGTTGCTCATTTACTCTTTACAATCACAACATGGCTAGGTTCCTGTTTCCTGGAGTTGGAGTCACTGGCCCAAGCTCACGGGCCCCCATCCCTCCCGCCAACACACATAACTCAACATTCCTCCTACCTCCTCCACCTTCCCTCTCTCTCTCCCCTAGCCCCCCTCTCCCAGCCCAGTTCTGATTCTGTATCTCCTGCCTTCCAGCCTGTGGTTCTCTACACAGTTGGGGCACCACTGACTCACAGGCTGTGTGACCATGGGCAAGTTGCCTAACCTCTCTGAGCCTTGGTTTCCTCACCATACAATTCTCTGTAATGACCCACTGAAGCTGCTGCTAGGATTACAAGATAAATGGCTCACAAAGCATTCAAGACAGGCTCACAGGGCTTCGCAGACATTGGCTATGCTATTATTAATGTGTCAAGAGACCTCTCCTTCAAGGACAAATGTTTACATCTCCACCTGAAAACCAACCCAGATATCAATTATGCCAATTAGATACTTCAAGAATTCCACTCCTAAGAATTTATTCAGAGGACATAACGGGCGACCATCCCAAGGAATGCAGCTGAGGGTCTTATTTGTATGAAAATCTTGGGACCTCCTTAAATGCCCAGTGCATAAAGAAACAGTCTTCTGATCATGCTGATGGCTGAAATCTCCCCAGGGGCCTTCTGTTCTGATACCTTCTGTGACTACTGACAGCCCCCAGGATCCCATCTGAACACCTCGGCCTGGCAGTCAGAGCCTCCAGGCCTTGGCAGGCTTATCTCTCACCAGGACACAATGGCGCACCTGCATTCCTGCCTCCGCGGACACCTCACCTTTCCCCAGATGTGCCCTGCACGCTAGCCTCTGTGTCTCCACGTGGGCCATGCCACCGGCCAGGAGTGCCCTCAGTGTCCAGCTCTGATGGCATCTGCCCCATGCATGCTTCTTGACTTTTCCTCCCAGACAGGATCATGTTGCTGTACAGCACCCTCCATCATCACGCTCTCCCCAGCCCTTGGACAGGAGTTCTGAAAGACACCCACGGAAAACCTGTAAGGAGGGTTTGCTGTATGCCAGGCCCTGCACTAAGCCTTGTGTTACATAACATCTGTAAGAGCCAAAGCGATAGGCGCCATCACCATCCTACAGCTGAGAAAATGAAGCCCCCTGTGTGGTAAGCCTTCTGTCAGCATTAACTCTTCAGTAGCCTTACTAAATCCTCATGAGTCAGGAGGACTTTGGTGTCCTTTCTAAAATCAGGAGGCACAGCAGGTGGATGGGGGAGTATGGACATATTTGGCCCGTGCCCCACTAGCCATATGGGCTCCAAGTGAAGGAGTTCCTTCTCCAGTCCCTCCTTGGTCAACTTGAGGAAGCTTGTGGCAGGGGGCGGTAGGGACCGGTCATGTTTCTTTTCATTATGGCCACCCCAGGGGGGGTTCTGTGGGTTGCTCTGGTCTTGCTGTAGCTTGGTGAGGTCTGGGCAGTGAGCCTCCCTTAGGAGCTGGGGTTCTTCCCCATGCCCTCCCTGAGCTGAGCCTCCCCCCTGCCAGCAGAGTACCTGGTGAGTCTCCTTGAGGATACCTTGTCCCACGCTGTCGGGCTGAGCAGCAGCAGGAGCCAGACATCCTGGGCATACCTGGAGGAGGGAACTTCTTTCCTAATGGCCTGTGAGTTGCTGTGCTGGTTGCCTTTCAACACTTGGCCTCACCTCCCAATGCCTCCAGCCCTGGAGTCTGTTTTTTCCCCCGCTGAGAGCTGAGGACAGCTCCTCTTTTGTGACCTTCACCCTGCTTCTTGGAAGCCTTTCAGCCTTGTCCCAGGCTGAACAGGACCCTCCTGGACTTGAGGGCAATCCTGCTTCTTGGGCTTGGGCCAGGGCTTGGACCCCTGCTTGGGCTCCCCAGCCAGGCCAAACTTGGGGGCAGAGGCCCACCCCAACTCTGCACTCTGGGCATTTAAGGCAGAGCTTGTCATGCAGTAAATACCTAGGAAATACTAAACAAATGCCTTAAATTCTTAAATACACACACACATAAATCCCTAAAACTCCTTTCTCGTCTTTGGTCTTCCCAAGGCCCCCTGGGTCAAGATGATCCCTCCTGAGACAGTGTGGCAATGTGGTCAACCCAAATGGTAAAAAAAAATTCACTGGGGGCCATGCAGGGGTGAGTGGGCTTTTAAGCAGTTGCTCACACAGATGAAAAGACGTTTCTGGTAGAGAGGGTAAAGGTAAACTCAGCTTTCATTTTAATGTTGTTTGATATCTTCTGAGTCTTGCCATATAAAAACTTCAACCATTAAATATTTCCAGAAGAGTCCTGGCTTGGGATTTTGAATCTGAGTTCTGCAGCTGATAGCTGCATGTAAGCACCTTGGGCAGATGGTAACAGGACTTCCTGCCTCAGTGTCCACATCTGTAAAACAGTAGTGGTTGTGCAGTTCACATAGCATGTATGAATTTGCCCCTAATGGCAGCTATGATGATACTCAGTGCTGATCAAGCTTATTTATTTAGCAGCTTCTCCTTGGCCTTCCCACTGCCATTGCCTCCCCCGGGGGAGCTTGCCCAGGGCTTGCCCTTCAGTCTGGCTGGGGGAACCCACCAGTCTGCCTTGACCTATAAGCCCCTTCCTCGGCAGTCATCCAGCCAAGGCTGCTCCTCAGAGAGGAGGCGAACACTTCTGCTGCAGCCGTCATGGACCCCGCAGAGCTCTACAAATGACACCCTCCTCCGGGACCCCCACCCCATACCCCACAGCACCTGTAAGTGACCCTCCAGTACTGGAGGTGAGTCTCAGCCTGGTGTGTGTAGCCGTGGTGGGAGTGGACTGTGGACCCCTGAGGATCGCCTAAGGAGGGCAGAGTGTGAGCCCCTTGTTCCATTGTGTCGGGCCTCCTCAGTCTTCAGCCCTTGGTAGGACAGGTGTGCACCCATTTGGTAGGTGAGACCAGGGTAGGAGAACTGAAGTTCAACCACCTCTCTGAGCCTCCATCATCTCACCTATAAAATGGGTATAGCAAACACTTCTCGGACCATTCAGGAATAAATGGAACTATGGTTGCCGCCTACCAGGCATGTGGTAGATGCTTGTTAGGAGGTGACCATGACTACTTGCTGGGAATAACCCTCTTTCCTCTCTTCCCTCAGATGGCTTACCCCCCCCTCCCCCCATGTAGAAGGCTCATGGCAGACTCTTGAAGCCCGCATCCAACCACTGTCAAACTGGACCGTGAAACTCTGTGGATGAGTGTGTGGGCTCTCGGAGACAGCACCTGAACTACTCCCAGAGGATATGCACCCTTGTCTTCAACTGAGGGTCTGTGAGGCTGCAGGGGAGCGAGGGCGAGGGCAGGGGGCTTATCCCAACCCTGGAGTCTTGCTTAACTGGACCATTGGTGTAATCTGGTATAGAGGTCTGTCTTGTTGGGATTGGTCACTGATGACCAGCCTCAGCCTTTTTTTGTGCCTGTTTGGAATGTGTCTGGGTCTGAACATGTCCATCTGGGCTGTGTGTTTGGCAAAGGATGGGCTGTCCTTCCCAGCAAGGGTGCAAGCTTCGAGAGGCTGCCACAGCCTTAGAGTCTTGTCAGTTGAGGCTGATTTTCTAGCATTTGCTCTTTGCTCAGGTGAAGTGCAATGGTCCCTGAGCTCTAGGAATGGGGTGGACATTATTTAATGTGGGCTTTAAGGGGCAAGAAGTTCCTGGAGTATAAGTCTCTCATGGCTTCCCAGGAAACTTGTTCTGGCCAGTGTCTGAGTTGATGGTCCCTCCAGATCCTCGCTGTCCCCCAGGTGCCTCTCAGGAAGCCCCAGGTCTGGCCCTTGGTCCCGGCAAGATGAGACACTGTAGTTCGGCCTGGAAGCTTTTGTGCTCAACAATGATGTGGAAGAGGGTGAGGTGAGGGCCGCGACTCAGGTCCAGCTGCGGGTCTGGGGGCTCTCTTCCTGTTACTTGGCTTCCCTCCCCAGGGCTATTCTGGGCAGAGCTGGGGGTGGGAAGTCAGCCCAGAGAGGGGAGCTAGATCCCCTGATCAGGTCTCCAGATTTAGCAGATGAAACTACAGGATTTCCAGTGAAGCTTGGGAAGGCCCACTCACCCCAGAGAGAGCTTGATAGATGTGATTATGGGGGAGGGAACCTGTGCACCATGGCTTCTGTCCCTCTGGTTGCAGAAAGCCTAGGTCTACTTAGAGATTCCTTCCTTCATAAGTATCTTCCTAAGACACGGTCACCACAGGACTTACCGGTGTATGATAGACAACTATTACTGCGTGGTAGGTGTCTCAAGATGGCACTGGAATTTCCCAAGTGCATGTCTATAAAGAGCCACACTCTACACTTGACTCTTTGCTGTCTTCCTTTTAAGAGCTGTTCTCAGCATTACTTGTTTGTGTATAGAACAGAATCACCAATCCTCGGGCATATGCTAAGTTAGTGTTTTAGAAAATAGGATTCTGTATGCCATTATAGAACTCATGTCTGTCCCTCATTCTTATTTTTTTTAAAGATTTTATTTATTTATTTTGACAGAGAGATAGCGAGAGCAGGAACACAAGCAGGGTGAGTGGGAGAGGGAGTAGCGAGCTTCCCGCCGAGCAGGGCCTAGCTCTCGGGATGCTGGCATCATGACCCGAGCTGAAGGCAGATGCTTAATGACTAAGCCACCCAGGCGCCCTGCCTCCCTCTTTATATTAGCACATTTCTCTACATAGGAGAACATGTTTTTATGTTCTCCTATGAAAGTTAACAGCTACGGGACGCCTGGTGGCTCAGTCAGTTAAGCATCTGTCTTCTGCTCAGGTCATGATCCTGGGGTCCTGGGATCAAGCCCAGCATTGGACTCCCTGCTTAGCGGAGAGTCAGTCTGCTTCTCCCTCTCCTGCTCCTCCTGCTTGTTTTCTCTGTCCCTTTCTCTTTCTCCCTCTCCCTCTCTCTGTCAGAAAGATTAAATCTTTTAAAAAAAGAAAGTTGGGGTGCCTGGGTAGCTCAGTCGTTAAGTGTCTGCCTTCAGATTAGGTCATGATCCTGGGGTTCTGGGATCGAGCCCCACATCGGGCTCCTGCTCAGTGGGAAGCCTGCTTCTCCCTCTCCCACTCCCCCTGCTTGTGTTCCATCTCTCAGTGTGTCTCTCTCAGTCAAATAAATAAAATCTTTAAAAAAAAAAGAAAGTTAACAGCTACATAGAACCTACTGTCAGGCCAAGTTGTAACTTGGGAAACCAGGGAAACTTGGGAAACAAAGGAAACCAGGACCCTATTATAGTACCTGAGGATTCCTGTCTGTTCTTGTTCCAAACCAGAGCTGCAGTGAGGAAATACTCATGGATAAGGGAGAATCAGGATTTTCTTTTGCTCTAAGGGCCTGCAATGGACTAGGGCTCAGAGGCTGGCCCGGCTTCCCACCCAGCTGGTGGGAGATACATGAAGTATACCGTCGTTCTACACTGGCAGGCTGTGTCACTGGCCCACCAACAGTGGGTGTTGGTGTCCCAGATTCTTCCTTAGTCCATGGTGTCCTTCCAAGATTATATATCCCTACTTGGTGAGTGTCTGGAGTTGGACAAGACCCTCTGAGCCTGGTTGGAAATCTGTATTTACAACATTTCCTCCTACAGGTGAGTGTTCTTTGTCTCAAGCTGTGAGACACCAGGCAAAGCCCTTCCCCATTTTAGATCTTGGAGGTTGCGGGGCAGGGTGGGGGGGCCCTCCATTTCCAAAGTGAAAGTGCTTGCTGCCATGATGTGCGGGCTCTGGGTCCTGAAAGCTGGGCAGTGGGGAGATGTAGAAGGCCCCACCTGGCCCCCACCTGGTGCTTCATCTGTACCATAGGAAATCCTTACCCTGGAAATGTAGGTGGCCTCTCCCTGGTATAGCCAAACCAGGGAGAGGAGGACCCAGAGAGGTCAAGTGATGGCCTGCTGTCACCCAGCTAATAGGCCATGCGGGAATTGGGATTTGGGATGGTCCTCTCCCCCAGGCAGACTGTCTTCCCCCTACCTCCCTACCTGAGCACGTCTTTCTGTCTGGACCACCGGCAGCTGACAGCTGATTAAGTGGGAGAGCTCTGTGTGTGACTGCTGTGATTTTGGCTCTTCCCATCCACAAAGGACCAGGTTAGAGGGATTACTGGGGAGCCCACGGCTTGTGTGGCCAATGGATGTCACTTCATCTGCCACGGGCACGGCCCCTGGGTTGGGAGGGTAGACAAGGTAGTGAGTCAGGGGCCAGGAAGAAACTGTGGCTGGGGCAGAGTAGGCTGTGGGCCGTCTGGTCGCCCACAACTGCCTCTTCTGTCCCATGGTGGGTTTTTGTTGTTGTTTGGTTTGGTTTTTAAGGTTTTTATTTATTTGACAGAGAGAGAGAGAGAGAGAAAGTGAGAGAGGGAGCACAAACAGGGGGAGTGGGAGAGGGAGAAGCAGTCTTCCTGCCGAGCAGGGAGCCTGATGTGGGGCTCGATCCCAGGACCCTGGGATCATAACCTGAGCCGAAGGCCACCCAGGCACCCCTGTCCCATGGTGTTTTGAGGAGGCATCTTCCTCTGCTTGGGGACAGGACCTATGACGGGTATACTAATAACTTCTTTCCCTGCCCACTGATGGTGGAAATAGAGTAGGAGCTGGTTTGCCATGGCTGGCCATCAGCAGATGGGGAGGGGCATTCTTTGGTTCTTGGCTTCAGCCCTGGCCGAGGCTCCCGGTGCTGCCCCTGGTAGCAAGTACCCTTCTGCTCAGAGGGAGCTCTCTAAGTGGCAGTAGAGGAGGTCGAGCAAATGACGGCATCCTGAGCTTACAGCTGCCTCAGCTTCAAGGGTGTAAAGGGTCCACCCCTCATCCTCCTTCTGAGCCTGATGCAGTGTAGGAGGCTTTCCCTCAGGGGACAAGGGTAGGGCTGCCTTCCGCCTCCACCCTGCACCAGAGATGCTGGGCCAACCACTCCCAGGGACCCCTGGACCCACATTGCTGATGCTACCACAGTCTTCCAAGAAAATGAGCCCATCCTCCTCTTCCCTTTCTTCCCTGCTTCTACCTCCTCTCTCCCTCATTTGAAGGATAGACAGATAAAATACAGGATGCCCCATTAAGTTTTAATTTCAGATAAACAATAAATTTTAAGTACATTCCACATATTGCATCTTCCCCCCATAAATCTGACAACCCTCTCCTCCTCACCTTCCCCACATCTGAGAGCCTTATTCCGGCAAATTGCTACAGTAGTGTGAATTTGGTGTGAGTGAGCAGGTGGGGGAGGGTGGCTCTAATTTCAAGGCTATTTCTCCCACCCATAGGCCAAACGAAACCAGGCCAGTGCCTTCTGAGATCTCAGGTTCCCATCTATAAAATGGAGATAAAATCTTGTGCCCATAAGTGCAGATGGAAAGTGCTAGGCATTGCTGAACACTTGCTTGATTGGTTTTGGAGGCAGGCCTTCCACTCTGGCTCACTTCAGCAGCCTTGGTCCTGGGCAGCTCATTCCCAAGGACCAGTCAGCCTTTGGTTCCCACCTACCCACCTTCTCTGTGTAATTCGGTACCTCCTGGCCAGAGGTCCTAGGGCTCAAGCCAGTGTCTCTGTGTCCCTGGCTTGGATGGAGCAGGAAAGTCCTGGAGATGTGACTTCCCCCTCAGTCACCCAGGGCCATGGTGGGTGTCAGGAGGTCATGCTTCTCAGAGGCCATGTGAACAGTGGACAGGATGCACGGCTTAGAGGCAAAGGCCTAGTCCATTTTGCTGTGAATCTCCTTGGACTAACATACAATTGAGCATTGGGGGTCTCTATTGCCCCAGCTGCCCAATGGACATAACACATACTTTGTCCACAAACTGGGATTGGAGAGGATGACACCCAGGGCACTTCTACTGGAAGATCTAGGAAAATAAGTCATTATTTGTTTCCTTTGTGAAAGTAGGGTCTGAGGAAGTGGAATTATAGACAATTAAAAACAATGTCTTTGGAGTAAAGAAAAAACAAACCCTAGGGCTTGAATCTGCCACTTAAGAACTAATGTTGGAGGTGACTTTACCTCTCTGAGCCTTACTTTTCTTATCCATAAGATGGCCATGAGAAGTGGCCCCCGGGGGAGGTTTGAGAGTGAAATGAGCCACACTCATAAAGCACTTGGCACCATGTGTGGTGTGCAAAAAAGCACTCATCAAATGATAGCCTAGACTTTTAAATTGTTAGCAACAGGCAGCAGCCAGAGCCAGATAGGACCTCTTTTGCTTTCAGTAAAGTTTCTTTAGTTGCTTAAAATATAAGGTGTGAGTTCCAAGGGAAGTGGGTACAGGTGGGAGTGATGGGTTGGGAAAGCTATGTGGCGGGAGTCAGACAAAGTCTTATGGAGGCCTCTCCTACCTACCCGAGGGGGCAGCCACTCCCAGAAACCAGGGGGCTGGATCGGGTCTGCATCCTGGGCCTGGCCTCTGTCCGAGGTGCTGAAATATACGCCCGTGAATTACCCTGCTCACTACCTTCATTCAAGTTCACAAGTATATATTGAGCATCTACTGTATAAGGAGTAGAAGTAAAAAAGAATTTAGATGTATTTGTAACCCAAGTGGCTCATAGCTCATAGCATAGAAATTTGAACACACACAAATGCCTTAGGAGAAGTGAAGACAAAAGGTAAGAATTCATTTTGTGATTTCTTGGGTTTCAGTGATGTCACTTCTTGCTTTCACCTTTCTTCCTTCTCTTATGCAATCTCGGCATCCTTCAAAAACTGTGCCTTTCCTGATCTGACCACAGCACATAAGTCTTCCTCAAGGCAGCTCTTTCTTTACTGACTAATCTCACAGAGTCAAGAAGACTAGTGATCAGTTTCTGAGGGAAGGAAGAGTGGTAGGATATATATAGAAAAAGGAGAGTGTCTGGGGTCTCAGAGAAGTGAGGAAGCTGCCTAGACAGGGGTAAGTTCTTTGTCATACTTCTGCATGCCTTCGTCTGGGAGCAGCACTTCCACCGTAAAGCTGACCTTCTTGGCATGGACAAAGCTATAGGTGTTGTCAAAGCGCAGGACATCTGGGGGGACAGATGGACAGATGGGTAGTTAGGCCTGGCTTCACATTCCCCATGTCTCTACCCCAGCTACAGGAGGGAGGACAGGCTCTGTTTCTACCTGCTATGTTAACTAAGCTGGGCCAAGTTCCCACCACTCCTTTTCCCTTTCCCATGGGAACTGTCACTCTAAAGCCATGTCTGTAAACAGACACTGACCTCCTCTTGGAGCATGCCCAGCCTGACTTCAGTTGCACCAGTTGGCAATGAGGACAATGGCCACTGCGTCCCATTATCTCCACACCTGGACACTTGCATGATAGGGGTTGGTGGGGATGGGAGGGCAGCTGGGAATGTCAAAGACCTCCCAGCCCCCTTGGATAAAGTGAGACCAGTGTATACCTTCTACTTCCTCACAACCACCCAAGAGGCAGAGGTTGTAACCTCTGCTTCACAGATGAACAAACCAAGCGTCCAGATTGGTAAGCTTTGCCTGGGGTTATGCAACTACCGTGAAACTGAGGTGGTACCCTGACATCACACTCAGCTGTGTGGCTCTGGATAAGTTGACTTACTTCTCAGAACCCCAGTTTCTGCCTGTGAAATGCCTTATTGTCCCTTGTCTGTGTCCTGTGGCCCAAGTACTCTCAGCCTTTTCAAGGCATGTGTGTCACTAGCTTTTGGTGTGTAGTAAATGCCTGAGAGTGTAGTCTGAATGATCAACTGTGTGAATGAATTACACTAACCTAGGCTATATGTTCCTGGGGTAGGGGGAGTCATTGCCCCTCTGTTTCCTCCTGTAAACCATGGGACAGGTGGCTCCAGCCTTCCAGAGCTGAGGCCCAGCCAGGGTAGACTTACAGACACCGGCTTCTGCGCAGGTGAGGCTCCCATCCTCAGGCACCATGTGGGCATTGTAACGCTGGCTGGGGAGTACTTCTGTCATTTCCCCGGCTCGCTGCCGCTCCCCCATCTTGGTCTTCAGGAAGACCCCAAAACCAATGTCTGCACCATCAGAGAAGAACTGCCACCTGGGTGGGCGGGAGGGGGATAAGTCCTGTTCATTCTTGTGGGACCCTGAGGGTGTAAGACCAGCCAGAAATGGGTTGGTGTCCTGGCCCTTACCTGAGGACACAGCCTGGGAACAGAATTTCATATTCCACCTGGTGTGAAGAGCCACGATTGATTTGCACTGAGTGCTCATACTGAGTCTTCACTTGGTCCCGCACGTACATGGACTTGGGGATCTCCCCACCATAGTTGATCTGCAGACACAGGACAGAATGGGCTTGCTTCACTCTTTTGACCATGGCATTGCTTGTGCTGTTGAATTCATGCTGTTTCTCCTGCCTGAGATGCTTTCACCATCTTCTGGAAGTATGCTGCTCACCCTGTCCTCTCCCACTGCCACCTTCCCACCACCTGCCACCAGAAAGACTTCCCTGACCCTCCAGGGTCAAAACCTTCTCTGGAAACCTCCCCTTCCAGTTCATCCCTCAGAGTCAAATTTTCCTCATTTCTTGTTTGCCTGCACAGCTGCTGAGAGACCGGTGATAGTGAGGCTGGGACTATCTAGCTCAGTACCTGTCTCACAGGGGTCTCTCCATTTCTGTGGAGAATTTGTGGAATGAATGAGTGGGTAAGAAAGGAACTCAGCTCTACTCCTCTCCTCTCTCCTGTCTGGGGTTCTTTGTACCTTAGTTAAACATTTGGGGTTCCCATCTGGGTCAGTCAGAGTCCCTCCAAACTGAGCAGGCAGTTCCTCGGGACTGATGAGTTTCAGCAAACCTTCCTTCCAGTTGCCTGTGGGCAGAGGGGTTAAAGCATGGAGGGGACTTGTCAGCCCTCCACTCCCACTGGGGAGGGGCCCAAGCTTGGGGAAAACCCTACAGGGACGAGGCTACAAAGACTAATTCCCCAGTCTCTCAGGCCTTGGGCTGTAGGAAGTGTCATCCAGCATTGTATTGCTATGGAAAAATGTTTCCTCTGAGCTGATGGGTTTGCACATTTTTTAGGGTCTTCCAGTCCTGAGTAGTGAAGATAAGAATCCTCTAATTGTCTCAAGGAGACTTTAAAGCCTTTGAAGTAAAAAATCTTGTTGGCGGCCATAGAGCATATAGATGGCATACTCAAGACAGACCTCTTGGTGGGGAATGAATAGCCCTGGGCCTTTGAATAGACCTTCCCTTTCTGTGCTGCTTAATCACTAAAGCCATAATGCTCATTACTGTTCTTCATGCCCTGTGCAAAACTCTAAGCATTCTGGGTCTTATGACAATCCAGGCTATCTCCCCTACCCACCCCCAACCCCACTATGGCCATGGGATATTCCTTGCCTCCAGTGGGATAAAAGCAAAGACCATAATGCTTGGCACATGAGGGCCAAACACACAGGGCCCTGTGTGCCACCAGTAGGACAGAGCCCCAGACTTGTACCTGGAGTGTGGCATTACCCACACTGCTACAGGATTTGGGGGGCTACCTTGTGATCCACTTAGCTCCCTATCCCTGTGGAACTGGGCAGAGGCAGAGACTCAAGTATCAGGAAGAGAAAGAAGGCAAGGATTTGTAAGACTCTACCTTCCCAGATTCTTAGATCTCCTGATTTGATGATCTGACCATTCTGCTTGCAAGAGGTTGCTCCAAGTTCAAGGTCATTGGCTTGAGTTTAAGAACTATTTCTCTTCTTTCTCTCTCTTTCCTTATCATTTTAATTTTTTTTAAGATTTTATTTATTTATTTGACAGAGAGAGAGATCACAAGTAGGCAGAGCAGCAGGCAGAGATAGAGGGGGAAGCAGGCTACCCACTGAGCAGGGAGCCCGATGTGGGGCTTGATCCCAGGACCCTGAGATCATGACCTGAGCCGAAGGCAGAGTCTTAACCCACTGAGCCACCAGGCGCCCCTCCTTATCATTTTTAAAAATAATGATTTTTTTCTACTTATAAAAGTAATACATGTTATTATAAAACTTTAGAAAACAGGAAAAATACAAAAAGTAAAAAAAAAAAAAACGCTTGATTTCTTGCCATCCACAAATCAACATTTTGTTTCATTTTCTTCCAGTAATATATTTTTGTTTTTACAAGGAAGATGATACTATCCACTCCACTTTATAATCTGCTTTTAAAAACTTAATAACATTTCCCTTGGTATCAAATCATCTTTTATGGTTTTCTAGTAATTCATCAAATAGATGCATTATTATTCACTTATCCAGTCCCTTCTCATTGACACTTCCTTCCCTGAATCACATCTCCTCTTCCATTTCCTGCTCTTCTTCCTTATCCTACTCAGTCCACATTGCCTTTAGAAGCACTGAGGTGATAAGCATTGAAAGGAAAATGAGGCCTATAGCCCAGAGGTTGACTATCAACCAAACTGAAACTAATAAGGAGAAGGTGTGAGGCCTCAGTCACCAAGGACATGGAATACAGCAGAGATAACTGGGTAGACTCTATAGTGTAAAATATATTTCACTTTACTTTTGAGAAGGAATGTCTGACTCCAGGTGGCACAGTGCTCAGGGAATAGAGCTAGAATTACTTACTTCCCAATACTATAATTTTTCTGCGTGTGTCTTCACTCAGGAAGGGCTTCATGAGGTTGTAGCCCACAGGGAACAGTTTGGTAGCTGGAGAGATACAAAGATAATGGAGAAAAAAATTATTCCATTGTGACACTCTCTCCGTAATAGTCATAGCCAATAATATGGAGGATTCATGAATTGGAAAATGTCTGGCACTTGCCAAACCATCCCCACAATTGGTCAGCCAGACAACAAGCAGCCAAATAACCAGCCACCCAGTCAATCATCCAATCAATCAAGCAAGAAAATGGCCCATCAATTTGCCTTCTAATCAGGCCACCAATCAGACTACCAACTAGTCAGCCAACCTACCAAATAGTCATAACAGCAAACTAACAAATCAGCCAACCAGAAAACCCATCAGCCTATTAAGCAACCAACTAACAACACAGCCACTTGCCTTCTGCAGCCAGCCAACCATCCAAGTTTCAGCTAAATGACAAATTGGCCAGTCGACTAACCAATCTGCTAACTTGCTAATCACCTACCCAACTAACCAAAATACTAACTGGTCCCTCAGTCAACCAAGCCAACAACTATCCAACAAACCAACCAATCAACCAATCAATTAACTGACCAACTAACTCTCCAACTAACCACCAGTCATTCATCTAGACAGCCAGCCAACTGGCCAATAAACTAGACAACCAACTAAACAAATAATCAACCAACCAACCAATTAACCAGCCAACCATCAAATATCCATTTGGGCAGAACAACTGAGGAAAAAAACCAGGATGAACACACACAAGACAACTAGAGACCTCCAGAAAGCAGCAGACAGGAAAGGCCAGACTTGGCAGCTCCAGCTTTCAGTGTCACAGGCATTTTGGCAATGGAGAGATCAACACGGGTGGGAGAAATGAGAGGATTCCTGGAAGAGCTAGTATTAGAACTGCCTCTTCTTGCAGTAAGGCCAACCACAGAAATTACTATTTGTGGAACACTAACTTTATTCCAGGCATTCTAAGTGACTTGCATGCAGCCAAGCAACCAACCTGCCTCACTACTATCCAGGGAAGAAGGCACTTTTATTGTTTCTAGGGTACAAATGAGGAAACTGAGGCACAAAAAAGTGAAGTCATTTGTCACACACCTTTCACAATGAGCATGAACTTCAGGGTCTCCGGGTAATTCTCTTCAAGGAGGCCAAAGAACTGTGGAACCAAGAAAGACCCCATCAGAGCCCACATCTCATCTTCTCCTACCCCATTGCCTTTGCAATCTCCCTTCTGGAGTGTCCAAAGGACTAAGGAGGGTTTCCTTTATTTCAATCACCTCCACTGGCCTCCGGAGGAGAGTTTCTCACTTCAGACTTTTACAACCACACACTAATAATAATCATTTTCAGAGTAAATCTTATAGTAATAGTAGTATAGCAATAATAATAACTATTGTTTATTAAATGTTCACAATTTTCCAAGCACTGTGTACACATTTTATATATCAACCCACTGGAATATCCCTATATCCCTTTGAAATGCAGAATACCAGTATCCCCATTTTGTAGGCGAGGAAACTGAAGCATGGAGGCATGAAGTGACTTGCTGGAGTCACAGAGCTTGGGATGACAGAGCTGGGAAGATTTGGCAGAGGGTGGCCTCTAGGGTCTCAGTACAGTGTTGACTCTGAGGCCTTTTGGGAAACACATTAAGGCCCTTTGGGTCCTGCGTTGCAGTGCCAGAGCCCAGAAAGTCCACCACCTTTTACCAAATCCTGGCTCTGAGTGAGCAACAAGGTCACAGCAGACCAAGCTCATCATTAAGGAAAGCAGGAGTCACCCATGGGGCCTTCTCCTCACCTCTTGGTACACTTCCACCAGAGGTTTCCAGAAGTGCTTCAGTCCTAGGCCCTCACAGTCAAATATCATGACAATGGTCTCAATCTTCTTCCCCAGCTGCAAGGATGAAAGCGAAGACTAGTCCCAAGGTTCAGGGTGCAGGCTCAGAACTTGGGACATGGTGACCCTAGCATTTGACCCCTCAGTGATTCTACCAGCCCCCTACTCTGTCCTCAGAGGAACAAATGGACAAAACTGAATGCATTTACCCACACATCCACCTACCCATCCATCCATCTATCTAACTATCCATCCACCCATCATGCATTATCCATTTATCATCTGTCCATCTATCCGTTTGTCCATCCATCCATTAATTGACCCACCCATCCATCCATTCATACTACAATTCAATCATCCACTCATCCCTCAGTCCAATTGATATTTATTTTTTTAAAGATTTTATTTATTTATTTGAAAGAGAGAGAGATCACAAGTAGGCAGAGAGAGAGGGGAAAGCAGGCTCTCCACTGAGCAGAGAGCCCAACACAGGGCTCAATCCCAGGACCCTGAGATCATGACCTGAGCTGAAGCAGAGGCTCAACCCACTAAGCCACCCAGGCACCCTCCCAATTGATATTTATTAAACACCTGTTTTGTGCCAGACATGGAGAGTATAACCTATAATATTCTTGTGCTCAAAGGCTTCACATTCTGCTTGGAGAGACTGACAAGCAACTAGGTTGCTATAAGTCTCGAGGTAAGTGCTGCAAGTAAACAGCACAGGAGCTGCGGGGACACACGTTAACCCAGATAGGGACCTCAGAGAAGGAGACATCTAAGTTTGGGACCTGAACGATAGAAGGGAGAGAGCCAAGGGAAGTGTGGGAGGTAGCGATGCACTGGGGGATAGAGTTATCTGAACAGAAGGAACAGCAGATTCAGAAGGAATAAAAGTAACTAGCATTGTTGAGAAATATGCATGAGGCTCTGTGTGCTGGGCCATACATTTGCATTATCTCATTTAATCTTTGCAACCATTATTTATTATTATTATTGTTTTGTAGGTGAGGAACAAGCTTAGAGAAGAGACATGACTCTCCAAGACCACACAGCTAGGAAGCAGCAGAGCTGCTGAGATGGTTTGACCCCAGAGTCCTCTGACTGTGACAGCAGAGAGCACAGTGTCATCTTGGCCCCTGGCAGCCTGTCCCCTGCACCCAGATGCCCGCCCCACTCAGCTTGGGCCTTACCCGCTCTGTCTGCAGGTCACACTCATTCAGAATGCGCTCGCAGTCCCTCATCTTGGTCTTAAGCAGGTCTTGCTTGGTGACCGAGAAGAGCAGGCCCTTTGGGTCAAGCGGCCCAATGATGTCGTACCACACCGGGCAGCCATCCCGGTCATAGCCACACAGGCCACCAGGCATATACTTCTGGATCACCTGGGCATGGAAAGATACACAGAACTTGGCATTATGCACTTCTCTGGAGACCCCCATACTTGGCTGACTTGGATGACCCAAGCCTGCACGCAGCATGGTATAAGCACTGCCCCTTCCCTGAAGGATGGCACTATTGTCCAGGTGAGAAAACTAAGGGACCCTGGGGGGGATGCCTTGCTTGTAGAGAGTACATGGCAAAGCCAGGCATCAGCTGGGTCTGGCTGGAGGCCTCTTGGCTCCTTAATTCTGTCCCCTAACATCTCCCATGTCCCTTTCCATTAACCTTTCTTAATGGAAAAGTTGAGCTTAGTGATGGAAAACACAGATTCTGAAGGTCAATATATTTGGTCCAAATAGAGACACCACTGCGTCCTTGCTGTGCATCCTTGAAAAAGTGACAGTCCCTTCCCGAGTCCCATTCCACTTCTCTTCTGTAAAATGGTTTGGTTAATCCCTCCCTTAGGGAAAGTCCCCAGGATCATATTGGCAAAGCACAGTGCCTGGCCCAGAACTCACGCTCTACAAATGAAACTATGGCCATTGCTTTACTGAGAGTGCTAGTGGTGGGACTGTTCTCTCCAGCCACTTGGTGGGCTAAATTTCTTTCCTGCACAGACAGGATGCTTTGATCAAGGCCCTAGGGGTGAGGGCTCAGAGGCACAAGCTATCTGTGGTGGTGAAGAGCCAGTTTCATGTGAATTCAAATCCCAGCTCGATGTTGAGGCTGTGGGACTTTGGGTAGCATGCTTAACCTTTGCTGGGCCTCAGTCTCCTCATCTGTAAAACGGGGACAGTTGTACCCACTTCACTGAGTTGTGATGACTAAGTAAATTCATGCAGTTAAAGTTTTAACTCAGGCCAGGACCTCATAAACACCCAGGAAACGTTCATATTTATAGAGGAGAGGTGCTTGGAGGCCTGCAGGCAGTTCCACGGGCCTCTCAGGCTTGCAGCCCTTCACTCGTGTTCTCCAGTGACCCAGAGGCTGCTTGAATGTTATGTCTGTAAAAAACTGAGGTGTTGGGGGAAGGGTTGGCTCACCTCTGGGGGCTGCCAATCAAGGATGTGGTCAATGTCCATGGACTTCCGGAACTCCATATACTGAAAGGGAGAGGAGAGGTAAGGCCCCGCTGGGCTCCCAGCACCTCCAGGGAGGGGTTGGAGATGGGAGCTGGAGGTGTGGATTGCGCCCCACAAAACACTTCCCAGATCTCCATCAACCCAGATCCCCTATCAACCATGGTTAGACAGGTCTCACCTTGCGGAGCATGGCCTCTGATTTCTGCAGGTCGAAATTCCGAGCTGTGTGAAGATGGAAGGAAGGTGTGAGGCTGGAGAGAGGCTGCCTTGTAGTCACTTTGTCCTGGTCCTGGACTGTGAGGAGCTATGCATGGCACTAGGAGCCTAGGTAGGACCTTCCTTCCTTCCTCCTGGGTAGGACCCTCCCCTCTCCTGGATCGGAGCCTAGGTAGGACCTTCCTTCCTTCCTCCTGGGTAGGACCCTCCCCTCTCCTGGACGGTGTGATTGGCTCCTGAGAGCCATGAGTTGTTCTGGAGCAGTTAGGACCAGGCCCCTCTCACTGCCCCTCACCCTGGTCTCCCCCACCTCTGCCCTCACCTCGGAGCCAGCGCAGAAGGAAATAGTCATCAGGATTGGGCAGGGCGGGCAACACGTCCTGCACATTTTCTCGGAACTGGGAAGGGAGATGCTGGTTAAAGTGGCTTTTGCACTGAACCTTGGCCCCCAGACTCAATAATTGTTTTCATCATCACTTCTCTTTCACATGCAGTCTGGCCCATGATGATGGAAGGATGGGTGGACAGATGGACAGGATGAGAGACAGGTATATGGGTAGACGGGCAGATGAATGGAAGGAAGGATAGATCCTGAGTAAATGGATAGAAAGAAGGATGGATGGATGAATGCTTGGATGGTTGAGTGGGTGGGTGGATGGAAAAAGAATGAAGGATAAATCAGTGGATGGAAGGAGGGAGAAATGGGGAAATAGAGGAAAGAGAGATTGGTGGGTGAAGAGACAGAAGGAGGGATGGATGGATGGTTGGGTGGGTGGGGTGGGAGGATAGAAGAAAAAAGGATAAATGACTGACTGTGTAGGTGGGTGGGTAAGAGGATTGGAGTATGAGTGCATTCATAGTTCTTTCCGTGTATTAGCCTGACAAGGCTTCTGCCTTTTTTCATCCCATCTTCTACAAAAGCGTGGTTAGTGATTGCATATTCTCCTCCCCATTGGCTGTGGGGCTGACCACTCACCCTGCTCTGTCCCGCTCACCCTTACAGACAGGTTATCTTTCAAAGTCCTCAGGAAGGAGGGGAAACAGAGTTAGAGGGCAAACCATTAGCATCCTCGGGTTCCACTGAAGGGGCCTGGGAGGAATGGCTGGGGTGGGGTCAGCTGTCGGTAAAGCTCTCTGATACTGTCTCCCACAAAAGAAGTCAAGTTTGATCTGGCACACACACTATTACTGTTTGGATGTGGTACTTTTCCCTCAACCCCTGCCCTGGACAAAGCTGATATCACTGGCTGCTGTGGAACATGACCCTGGGTAAGGTGACAGTAAAGAGAAAATGTCAAAAACACACTAAGCCAACAGAGTGGGGCAGGGTTCCGGCCACCCCCTCCCCCCTCTCCTCTGCCCTTTTCTTCTGGGGCTCAAGGAAAGGGGCTCTCACCTTGGCCAGGGTCTCTGCCTGCTTGGGGCTCAGGTCTCCGACTCGGCCACTCATGGTGTCTGGGTGAGGCTGGAGGAGTGGGGGCCACTCCAGGCAGAAACCGAGCCTCATCTGTGGCCCTACCCAGCTGGGGCCTTTTGCCCCCACTTCTGGGTGTGGCTCCAGGCACCTCCTCCTTGGCCAACTGTTGGATTGCATATTACATAACTGGGATTAAGTGAGGTCCCGTGCTTGGCTCTGAGACAGGTCTGGGGGCAGGGGGGCACAGGAGAGCATGCCAGAGGGCTTTGGAGCCCAGGCTGAGTGCCTTTCAAATCCCCACCCATGCTCCCAGGCTTCCAGAAAAAGGGGGGATTTCAGGAGGAATGAAGACTGCCCCCTGCAGGCACCCTTTCTTTCCCATCATCCATCTCCCATCTCCTTAATGAAGAGACCCCATACCTAGCGTTCAGCAAAGGGCGCCCCCTAAACCCAGCTCTGACTGGTAAGACTCGGGGACTTGTTCAAGCTAGCAGAGTTCGTTTAGTTTGTTGGGGGTGGGAAACTCACAGCCTTTTGCACCAAGTGTCCATGTTCAAGAAGAGACAGGCTGTGTCCTTGCTGAAGGTCTGTTTTTTCTACTGGGCTGACACTACTTTTCCTGGTGTCTTTCAAGTCCTATCATGTGATGCTGACCCTGCACCTTCAATACGGGGAAGGGCTGAGCACCTCCACCTTGTTGCCTGCTTTCTCATCGCTGAGATCATGAGGACATGAGGGTCTTTTTTTGAGATCCCACATTCCCTGGGCTCTAAGGAAGAGGTGGGGCATAAGGATGGTCTTGGGGTAGTGAGGGTGTTTCTTGGTTTTTTGGATTTTTTAAAAATATTTCTTGGGTTTTTAAACACCTGATCAGTGAGGGGTGTCCACCAAGTATGCAAGGTGATGAAGGAAGCCCAGATTTTCCTGTCCTTTGATTTCTGTCATGCTGCCTGATATCCCACCATTAGACCTGCCTACAAGGCCTGGCCTGGCTCCCCATTCCCCTATGAGACCTCCCTTTCAAGAGGACATCTCTGAGAGTCACTTGCCTCATTTATGGAATGGGATTACCAGTGCTTGCCCTGTCCTTGTGCAGTTGGAGGGAAGATCTAAGGAGACATATGGACTGTCAAGGGTCATCACATCTAAGGGATTATTCTTGTCCAGCTGTCAGAAACTACAGTAGAGCAGAGGCCACGTTGTCAACGACTATCTAAGAGAAGGAACCAGGGCCACATCTGCTTGAGAGCACACCACGCCTGTGTGGCCTTATCTTCACGATTTGATGGGGTCCGTGGGGACTGAAACAACCCCTGGACTAGCTCAAGACACTCTGCCCAGGGCTCTCCCAGGTTCCCTGTCTGTGGGCATCCTATGTCCCCATCCCTGGGCTATCTTGGGACTTCTTTTTTCAATTTTTTTTTTTAGATTTTATTTATTTATTTGAGAGAGAGAGAGAGAGTGAGAGAGAGCATGGGAAGAGAGAAGGTCAGAGGGAGAAGCAGACTCCCCATGGAGCTTGGAGCCCGATGTGGGACTCGATCCTGAGACTTGCAGATCATGCCTGAGCTGAAGGCAGTTGCTCGACCGACTGAGCCACCCAGGTGCCCTATCTTGGGACCTCTTTGGGCTAGCTGACTTTGGTTACTGCTGGATATCTTCCTTGCTCTGGGCCCCTGATAGAATCTGGCCCACAAGGAGAAGAGGGGCATTGTTAGCCATCTCCCTCAATCTGAGGCACCTGCTAGGCGCACTCAGAAGCAATTAGGTAACTCCACACCTCAACCCCACCCCACTTCACATTCCATCCTCTTTCTGCAAAGCCCCTAGCTGCTGTCCACACCTACTTCCAGCCAGGCTGGGAGCAGGTGGAGATTAGGTTCCTCCACTGCCCTTTCATTAGCCCCTAATCCTTCCTATTTCCCACCAGTCTCCTTTCTCTCCCTCATCCTTTTCATGTAAGGTGCCCCAGTTATTTCTAGGGACATCAGGGGCTGAGCAGGGAGAGCCAGAAGGGAACACCTGTTGTGCACACAACATCAACATTCATAACATTGGCCAACAGAACTTTCTGCAAAGATGTCTTGTATCTAGGCTGTCCTATTCAACATATTTGCTAGCCACTAGTCATATAGGAAAATGGTTAATGAGACTGAGGAATTCAAGTGTGAATTGAATTAAATTCAATTTTGATTAATTTTACTTTAAATCACCCCATGTGGGTTGTGGCTACCATATGGACAGTGTAGGTTTATTATACTTATTGAAGGCTTATTCCACGCCAAGCCCCATCCTAAATACATTGCCTCATTTAAACCTCAGAACACCCCTAGGGGTAGGCACCATTGTTAAGCCCATTTTATAGACAAGCAAACTGAGGTATAGAGAAGTGAATTCAACTTAGCCAGAGTTGAGCCCAGGCAATTAAGCACTCTGCTGTTGCACTATTAGATGATCCCACAGTCTCAGCTCCAGGAGCTTCCATCCTTATCAGAGGGAGGACCCAGGCACAGAAGTCACCCCAATGGGATGGATGCAGGTAGCATTTGAGCCAAACTTGCAAGAAAAGAAGGATGGAGATTGGAATAGAGGAGTGGGCATCCCAGGTGGAGGGAAAGTGCATGAGCAAAATTGTGGAGGTGGGAAACTGAAGAGCATGTGGAGGGGAAAGTGCATGAGCAAAGGTGTGGAGGTGGGAAACTGAAGAGCATGTGGAGGGGAATGCTGGGGATATTGCAGTAAACCAGATGGATTAGATCTCTGTCTGCATGGAGCCCACAGTCTCCCATTGGTGGAGCATTTCCTCTCTGCTTAGAGCATGACATCATTATCAGACCATTTGGAAACAGGTAGGGGTATCCCCATTTTGCAAAGAAATGGAAGATCAGAGAGAGTAAGAAAATTTTCTGAGGTCACACAGCCAGGAAATGGGGAGCCAAGATTCGAACCCAAGCCTGTCTGATTCTGGAACCTGCACCAGAACCACTCCCCAGCCCTGCCTTCCCTCAGAAGGCTTAATGTTGTGCCTGGAAATACTGAGTACTCGATAAATGGTCTATATCATCATCATCGTGTGTTGGGAATCCTGGGTCCATACCCCTTGGGCTGTGGAGTGTCTTGAGGCCAGCAGAATTAATTTCCCTCCTTTGAAACAAAGGCCCTGACAAAGGAGAGCACCCAACCCCCACCCACACTGCATGCATGTCTTCTCCCAGTAAATCCCCAGATTGTGTTTAGCTCCTAGTCTGTCAGACTCTCAGCAGACCATGGTAACAACCACAGAAGCAAACAACGGCAGGGGGGCAGATGGGGCCACCCACAGCACACCCTGGAACCCCTCCTTCTAGGTGGTTACTAGGAAATGTGAAAAGGCTGCTACTCAGGCCACTTGGGCCCCAGCAGGGTCACATTCCTGTCCACCACTCCCCTAGATGGATCATGCCAGAACTAGTTGGGCCAGTACAAAGGGGGCCCAAGAGAAGCCTTACTACAGGGTGAGTGGGCTGAGCGTTGTTGGATAGAGGCAAGAGGGGAGGGTTCAGAGGGCTGTAAGGTGAGGTGGGAATGGCTTGAAAATAGGAGATGGAAGGGAATTTGGGGGTACCCCACCAGAGTTGTGATGATGCTCTGGGTAGCACCCTGAGACAATCTACTTTTCATCTTTACTCTTGGGCAGTTTTGTCTTCTCCTTAAATTAAAAAAATTTAAGTGTTATAATTCATGTGTCATAAATTCACCACTCTTAAAGTGTACAATTCAATGATTTTTTTAGTATATTCACAAAGTTATGCAACTATCATCACTACCTAATTATAGAACATTTCATCATCCCCCAGAAAACCAACCCCTGTATACCCATTAGCAGCCCTTCCCCATTTCCTGCCCTCCTACTCCAGCCTCTGGCAGTTGCAAATCTACTTTCTATCTCTATAGATTTCCCTGTTCTGGATATTTCATATGAAGAGAATTATCTAGTCTTTGCTGACTGGCTTCTTCCCATGTTGTAATGGAGTTGTCCCAACAGTATTTGGTTTTTGGTTTTTTT
Organism: Enhydra lutris kenyoni; assembly: GCF_002288905.1. Lineage (NCBI taxonomy): Eukaryota > Metazoa > Chordata > Mammalia > Carnivora > Mustelidae > Enhydra > Enhydra lutris. The sequence goes on along the minus strand of NW_019154157.1, from coordinate 2,694,833 downwards.
TTTAGATTTTATTTATTTATTTATTTGACAGAGAGAGAGAGAGAGAGCATAAGTAAGCAGAGAGGCAGGCAGAGGGGAAGGGGGAAGCGGGCTCCATGCTGAGCAGAGAGCCCGGGGCGGGGCTCTATCCTAGGACCCAGAGATCATGACCCAAGTTGAAGGTAGAGGCTTAACCCACTGAGCCACCCAGGCAACCCCCAGCAGTATTTGTTGAAGATACTATTCTTTTCTCATTGAACGGTCTTCGCACACATGTCGAGTCACTTGACTGCAGATGAGTGGATTTTTGGACTCTCCGTTCTTTGCCACTGATCTGTATGTCTATCCTTACACCTGTACTGCATTGTTTTGATGACTGCGTCTTTATATTAAATTCTGAAATCAGGAAATGCAAGTCCTCCCTAACTTCATTCTACTTTTCCAAGATTGTTTGGGTTATTCTGAGTCCCTTGTATTTCCACAGGAACTTTGGGGTCGGCTTGTTCATTTTTGCAAAAGAGGCAGTTGGGATTTGGGTGGGGATTGCCCAGAATCGGTAGATCACTTTAGGGAATGTTGCCATCTTAACAGCATTAAGTGTTGGTGTCTTTTCATCTACACTTAGTAGTCTCTAATTTCCTTCAACAATATTTTGTGGTTCTCAGCGTATCAATCTTTCACTTCTTTAGTTAAGGTCATACCTGAGTACTTTTCTGTTGGATGCTGATGTAAATGAAATTATTTTCTTAATTTTGCTTTTTGAATGTTCCCTGTTAATGTATAGAAATGCGACTGATTTTTTAAAAAAGATTTTATTTATTTATTTGAGAGAGAGAGACAGAGAGGAAGTACAAGCAGTAGGGAGCAGCAGAAGGAAAGGGAGAGGCAGACTCCCCACTGATCAGGGAGACCGACATGGCGCTCAATTCCAGGACCCCAAGATCATGACCTGAGCTGAAGGCGGGGGGGCAGATAGGGCCATCCACACCACACCCTGGAACCCCTGGTTAGAAGCCAGTAACCAAAAAAAAAAAAAAGAAAAAAAGAAGAAGCCAGTAACCACTCACTGCCTGGCACATGGTAAATGATCAATAGTGTTGGCTTTTATTTTATTTTTTTTATGCTTATTTACTCTACACCCAATGTGGGCCTCGAACTCATGACCCCGAGATCAAGAGTCACATGCCAATGAACTGAGCCAGCCAGTGTTGGCTTTTATTATTATTATTACTATTATTACTATTACTATTACTATTATTGTTATTTAATGTCGGCTTTTATAATTATTGTCAGGCCTACCATCATCTCAGGACGGGGACACAGCTGGGTGTGCCCATCTTTTCCGGTTCCTTCTCCTCTGTTCTGTGGTTGTCTGACCCTCTACTTGGGTCTCTCCCTGGTGCTGAGTCATGCTGTTAGTCTCTGCTTTCTGGCAGTGCTCCTGGTATGACCCGACCTGGGGGGGGATGGGCGAGGGAGACATGTCACTCTGGAGTCAGACATCCTGAATCCCAGTCATGACGCCATCACTGAGCAAACTACCATGTCTCCGAGCCTTACTTTCCTCCCCTATATTACCAGGACAACTGTATTTATTTGACAAGCCTGCCATGAAGATCAGACAAGACAGCACAAGGGCAGCAGGCCTGCATAGACACTCAGTAAATGGTATCTATTTTTTTTTTTTTTGCAAGGCTTTATTGAACATCTGGGGAGTGTAGCCTGGCCTTGTAGCTGGTGGGGACTAAGAGACAGACACGAGACAGATGATGACTCTCATGATAAACACTGGGCCCCTTGCAACAAGAGCATGGAGACGAGACTCCAACTCTGCTACCAACTGGGGAAGGGGGCTTGGCTAGGGAAAGAGGGCTCTGGGAGCCTCGAGGGTGCACAGAGCAAGACTGGAAAGGGAGTCCCAGACTGAAGGTACAGCATGAGTAAAAGCAGGGAGGCAGGAAGGAGTCTGATGAATTGGTGAGTTCAGGTCGTTGGGTGAAGCTGCAATGCGGGTGTCATAGGCGGGTCACAGAGGGCCTTATAAGCCGCCAGTGAAAACTGAACTTTCCCGGGAGGAAATGAGGAGCCAGGGAAGGGCTCCCACAGGAAGTGATGATCAGATTTTCATTTCAGAAAGGCTTTTTCTGGCTGCCCCGTGGAGCCTCCTGGGAGGCAGTAGGAATGGGCACAGGGAGACTGACTCATGGACACCTTTCTAATAATCCAAGCAAGAGATGACGGATTATGGCAGCCAAAGGATGGAGGATGGAGTCTACAGGGATCTAGAGAGAAAACCAGCAAGGGGCAGAACCAGGATCTGAACCCAGGTGGGACCACCTCTTTCGGCTGCTCCGTATGGGCCCACAGGGAGCCTGGGCCTAGTGAACTTCGCCTCAAGCCACCTGCAAATCCACCCTTCACCAGCCAGATTCTGGAGGGGTCCTGTTCACATTTCTGGGGCAGGGAGAGAGACGTACTATCAACACCGCCCCCTGGTGGCTGAGAGCAGAGGTCGCAGACAGCGGAGTGCCACCCCGCCCAAGCCTATGGCGGCCCCCTCCTCTCTAAAGTCACCAAGCCTGAAGCCTGCCCACCCAATGTGCTCATTTAGCACCTGGGCTGTCTGGATAGATGAACCCCTCTTCACATCCTACCTTCCCCCCTTTACGTTGGGTGTCCTGACAAGTCACTTCCTGCCCCAGGCCTCACCCTCCTTGGTAAAGAGGGCGTGATGCTTCCTGCATCAGCTTGGTCCTGGCCCACGGAGAAGAGCCTGGCCCAGTGTCCCATCCCACAGAGAGGTGGCTTCCTCAGACCCAGGCCAGCGCCCCTCTCTGTCCCAGGCTTGCCCTCTCTGGCAGGTGCCCACCTGCCCACACTGACCTTGTCCTCCTCTGAAAGGCAGGGCAGGGGCACTGCTGGCAGCTAACCTGGGTGCTGGCTCCATCCCTGCCATTAGACACTGAGCCTTTGGCCGCGGCACTCCCTCTAACTGAGCCTTGGCATCCTCGCTAGAACCCCCGTCTGTTTCGGGGTGTCACGGAAGGGGTCATACTGTGGCCTGCCAAGCCCTGGAGTGCGGAAGACTTGCTCTAGTGATTGTGAAGCTGTGATTGTCCCACACTGGGGTCCCTTCTGGCCTGGGCTCTTGGAAGGTGAGCTGAACTGACTTAGAGATTTGAGGGGCAGGAGAGCCTTCCCAACTGCCCTCCGAAAACCCTATACATAACCCCCCCCCCCCGCCCCAGCTTATTTCCCTGCTTCCCCTGGAATACTGTTAGGATTCCAGTTAGGAGATGGGCCCTGGGAAAGGCAGGCCCTGCCTCCACGCCTCTGGACAGGGAAGGCCTGGCTATTTCCAATCACCTCATTTTGAGCAAGAGCTTTGATCCATGGCTTCCTGCCAAGCTTTTGCCACTCTTTCTTGACAAACAACAAATCTCTGTTTTGTAACCTCCATTATGAAATAGTCTTATTAACTAATGTACCTAATGTGTACACAGTCATTCACAAAGAAAGAGCAAACATCGGTGACCCATTTCCAGCGTCACCCAAGGGCCCTTCTGGCTTTCCTCTAGCTTCAAACACCCTGTTCTCACTCCATTCCTCTGTCTGGAAGGCTTGCCTACACCTTCAGCTTTCCCTTCAGGGGTCTCTGCCTTTGGCAAAGCACTTCTGATACCCCATCAGGTTGTTTGTTTTTGTTTTTTGCTGGATACTCCCCCAGAATTTGGCTCCTGCCCCGCTGAGCCGCCCACTTGATAATGGCCATGAGAATCACTTCAGCCTCCCTTGGTGCAGGTAAGCTTTCTGCCAGCAGACTGGGGTAAGCCCAGCACCCCGTGTGCCCAGGGCCTGCAGGGCCTGGTGCTGGGCACTCAATAAACTGATGAGTGACTGGAAGGAAGAAACAAACCTCAGGGGAGCCAGCCCCTCTCTGGGCTACTCCCCTCCCTCCCCCCCCCTTTTTTTTTTTGGTAAAGAGGTGATGGTGTCGAGTGAGAGATGGAGTTGTTGAGGACAAGCTCCCTGTCTACCTTGCCGGACAGGACATCTGTCCTCACTTCCCAAGGTGACCACTGTACTCACAGGTTCACACGCAGTACACTCTACCAGCTCTGAGATTCAAGGTCACTGGTGTCCGCACCCTACCCCTGAGCCCTCCATTCCTTGCCACTCCCCAGGCGGCCCATATTTGTGTAAATTAAACCCTTGTACACGGACCAATCTGCTACTTGCAAGGAAACCAGAGAAGGCTGTGCAAACACATTGTGGGAAATTTGCTGTGGGTGGTTGGAAAAGCAAGGATCAGGTTCAAATCCACGAACCCCTTGTTTTTCGGCTGGGGATGTGAGGCTGAAATGAGGCACTGTGAGCTCCCTCATCATGACATGGGGTGGGCCCAGGGAAACCTGACCTGGACGCTTACAGCCGCAGCCAGCCACACCCTCTCTAGCTTGTGCTGCAGGAAGATGGCTCTGAAATGCCCAAGTGCCTCTGGGTCCGCGGAGGGTGGCCACAGCGTGCCGTAGGATGGTGGTGGGAGAGCCCGTTGCAGTGGGGAGGCAGGAGCACCCCTTGGACACAAGCACGTCATATGATTTTCACCCAGCAGCCCTGGGCTCTCTCCTTGGTGCTGGCAGGACCAGATTTTTTCTCGTCAAACTCCTCCTACGCTGTTGGATCAGCCATGCCTCCATGCCTTGGCTTTAAATTGTGTTTCTGAGTTCATTGGCTTTCTATAGCAGCAGAGCCTGTTTCAGACTATGTGTGCTGGACCATGGGTGATGCAGCCTGCCACAGGTGGAGGGTCTGGGGCCCCAAGGACATCACGTAGCTCACCTGAAGACCTCTGCCTTCCCAAGCCTCATTGTTTTCTTGCCTGGGAAGAAGAGGCCCTGGGAAATCAGGAAAGCTATTAACTGGAAAAAAATGAAATCACAGAATCTGAGAGCAAGAAAGGGGCCCAAGCCGGCTTCTTGTTTGCAGAGCACCTGGATGTTGGTGTTAGCTGAGGCTTCCTGCCTCTGGTAAATATCTTGGCAGCCACGATGCTAATCCTTTGCACCAAGGACCCCTTTAACAGGGACATCTGACCACTCAGCGGCTGCGCTGGTTCATTCTGGATGCTCATTCAAGCACACGATGATCCTGACTGTGGGATGTGGGAGCCATCACCAGCCATCACCAGCCAGCTACAGAGTCGCATTTGGGGCGGGGTAGTGGGCTGTTGACAGACAACCCTTAGCTGTCCCTCTAGTGAGACACAAAGATGGAAGAAAACTCGACGGTTCTCCAAGAAGCAAATGAGAGTCTAGGATAAGCACGCTGGGACTGGCAGCTCTAACTCAGCACATTCTACTTTATTCCAGCATGTTCCATGGCCCTCCAGCTCTGCTATGGTCCTGGTCCTTCCTCAGAGCCAAAAAGAACCCAAGCTGAATATCAGCTGGATCATGGCAGGTGGTGAGAGGGAGGCCAGGGTCACTGAGAATTCTGATAGACTCAGTCTTCACCCATCTAACTCTGGGTGACCGGGATTGGCTCGTCCTCGCCATGGTTATCCCTGCTGGGCCTCATGCTCCATTCCTGATCTTCCCTCCAAAGGCAGGAGGGCAAGTCTAAAGGGCCTTGGTGCCCTCCCAGAACCAAGACCCTCCACTTTATCACTTAGCTGGCTCCATCCTTTCACCAGGCCACCTCCAGCTGCCCCTATCCCCACCCACTGAGTCCCCAGGTACAGAGACAGGGGCGTCCTTGCTCTTTCAGATTTGATGCTTTGCTCTCCCTGCATGGCCCGGGGCACAGGCACATGCTCCCAGGCCAGATTGCTAGGTGTTGGTGAGTCCCGGGACTAGTGTCCTTGGTCTCCGCAAACAGGGGATCAGGAGCCTGTCTGAATCCTCAGTGTGGCCGATGGACTGGGTGTCCCCTTCCTGCTCTGCCCCTGTGCCTGGGAGGGCAGGGACAGGGAGGGAGTGCTATGGGGTTGAAAAGCACAGGCACAGAGGCAGCCTGGGTCTTCACTGCGCTGGGGATGGTCTCCTCGCCTAGAGACCCTGAAGCTTCTCCTCGGAGGCCTTGTCTGGGAGCAGCACCTCCACAGTGTAGCTGACCTTCTTGGCGTGCATCAGGCTATAGGTGTTGTCAAAGTGCAGGATATCTGCAAGGGTGGAGAAGTCATCCCGCAAAGCCAACCTGACATATTTGCATGCGTAGTGCCCTTGGCAAGGGGCCCAGGACTGCAGGTGGTGCCAGAGGGTTGGCCACTGCCCCGCTCCCAGCGCCCACTGCCTAAGCCATCGCCTTGGGCTAATGAAAGGAATAACCACCAGCATCCGGCAGCCCCGTCTATGTGTCAGGCGTCCCATTGGCGCTCCCGGCTTTCCAAACCCTCAAAGCAGCCCCATGGAATACTATCATCCCCATTTTCAGGATAAGGAAGCTGAGGCTACAGAGGTGGAGAGGACTTCCCAATGAGTACAGAGCAAGGAAGGGAAGGACCAGGATTCCCTTATCCTGATGCTCCAACCGAGAGAGGAGCCCTGCTCTCCCCAGGGGAAAGGGCTGAGCTCCACAAGCCGCTTTCCCTTCGTGCCTTTCAAAGAAGGCATTCCCTTCGATGCCAAGGTGCAAAGGGAACTCTGGGATGTGATGAGTCATCCAAATTTCTGGGTTTCCACCTTTCTGATTCTCCCTCTCCACAAAGGTGAACTAGATACGTGTTAACCAGAGCATTAGTAAACCTCATGCTCCTCAACTCTGGGTTTCCCTTCTCCTAGCTCTGTTCCCAAGAGAGGCAGGTCAGTGCTGTCCCTAGGGAGTGCGGCTTCTGGAGAGACAAACTTAATTGCATCTATCTTGGATGGCCTGAGAATGAAGGATAAGCACATGGAGGAATCCTCTCTTTGGGATTCCCACAAGGACCTGCCTATGCCCCTGGGCAGCCGGGGACCCCTAGAGGGTAGCCCACGTTTATTTACCTGTCTCTCAGCCTGTTGAGTGCTGTGTAAGGAGTTCCCAGGAGCTGAGTCTGGGGCTTCAGGCTGTGAATCCCACTCTCTAAAATGCCTCTCTGCCCTGTTACCCATACCCAGGGGCTACTCCCCAGACCTAGCATCCTGAAGCCAGTTCCCCCAGCCGCTACCGGATCTAGTAACTTGCAGAGACTCCCTCCCCCTCCCCGAGAGCAGGAAAAAGAGGGCAAGCGGGACAGCCTAGGCAAGAGGCTCATTTCTCGGCCATAAGGAGGAAGGCGACTCCAGTGAATCCTACAGCTCTTACAGACGCCGGCCTTGAGGCAGGTGAGGCTCCCGTCCTCAGGGACCACATGGGCTTTGCAGCGTTGGATGGGCAACACCTCCACCATGTCCCCTTCCTGCTTCTGCTCACTCATCTTGGTCTTCAGGAAAACCCCAAAGCCGATGTCTGCCCCTTCTGATGCGAACTGCCACCTGCAGGGGACAGGGCCCCACAGATGACCACCTGCCTGGGCTCCAGGCCCCTCCCAGCTGTGCCCAGGGGTGACGTGGCCGCCATCCCTACCTGAGCACACAGCCTGGGAACAGGATTTCGTTCTCCACCTGCATGAAGGAGCCTCTGGCCACAGTCACCGTGTGCTCATATTGTGTCTTCACCTGGTTACGCAGGTAGTAGCTCTTGGGCACATCGCCCCCGTATTTGATCTGTGGGTGAAGGCTGGTGAGCGAGCACTACACCGTGGTCATAACCCCTCATTCCCCATCCTCTGAGCACCCTGTACCTTGGTCAGGCACTTGGGGTTGCCATCAGGGTCAGTCATGGTCCCCCCAAACTCCACGGGCAGCTGGTCAGGGCTGACGAACTTTGGCAGCTCCTGCTTCCAGTTGCCTGGGGGGGGAGCAAGGTGGTGGCGGGCAGTAGGGGACAATGGGGGGCTCAGGGAGGCTCAACAGAGGGCAGAGAGGCCACACCCAGGGAGGAAAGCTGATGTTCCCTTAGCTCACTCCTCTGAGCCCCTACTCCTAAAAGCACCCAAATGCTTTATGTGGCCACCCAGGCTGGGGTCCAGGACCTGAAGCTTCATTAGAGTGTGCAAAGGTGGGTGTGAATTCAGGCCAAGGTCAGTGCCTGATTAAAGAGGATGAGGCAGGGAGAAATGGGACCTTTCACATTGACCTCTGTTTGCCCAGGCAGAGATGGGCACAGCCAGGAGACCAAGTCACTCACCTCCCAGAATCACTATCTTCCTTTGCGTTTCCTTACTCATGAAAAATTTGACCAAGTTGAAGGCCACGGGGAACAGCTTGGGGGCTGAAACACATGAAACTCCCTTGGGAAGCTGTCTAGAGAGGACTAGAGGTATAGTCACGGCCAGGGCCCTGGGCTGAATTGGATTGATCTAGACTCTACTACTGCCTGCTGTGTGACCATCAGCTAGTTACTCACCCTCTCTGAGTCTTAGTGCTGTTAACTATAAAATGGAGATAAATTAAACTATGTATGCATAACACATGACAGAGTGCCTGGCTCTCAATAAATGGTTGCCTCCCCCACCCAGTTGTAGGGTGTCAGTAATGTAGATTTCCCAATAGTGCCTCTTCCTGTCCACACTCACACGTTTCCCAAGTTGCCTCGGAATTTTCTTGGGTGCAAGTAGATGGAGCATCTGCATTTGACCTCACGTCCCACCTGAACTGCTCACACTGACTGGACACTTTCTGTGGGCTGCTCCTCCACAGACTGTCTCATTTAACCTCATGGCTGTCTTACGGGATGTTGTCATTGCATCCCTATTTTACAGACTGGAAAAACTGAGGCTTAGTAAGGTTAAGTAGACTTGCTCACAATCACAGAGCTAGTCAAATTGGAAAGCAGATCATTTGACCCCAGAGCACACATGCTGGGCCCCTCACTGTACAACCGTCACAGAGAGGGACCATTCCCACTCCAAACATATCTACCAGCCAGTGTGGTCCTTGAACGATCTGTTACCATTCCACACTGAGAAAAATAAAGAAAACACCCATTTACATTTAGAAACTTAGAACTTATTTGACATTTGCTGCAACCTATCAGAGCAGATTCTATATACTCCGAAAGTATCAGTCTATGAAGGACTGACTAAAAAAACAAAAAAACAAACAAAAACCCCCTGATCTTCACAAAGGATGGTTTGAGAAACCTAAACTGGGTGATTTACCCACTGATTCCCCCCTTTCCCTTCTCCTCCCCCAGGGGTCATCCCCATCATGGACTCACCACGAATGACAATTAAATTCTTTATCGTCTCAGGATAATTTGCTTCCAGGATGGCAAAAAACTGTGGCAAGACAAGTCTGGTCAAGGTCATGCTTCAACACATTCTATACCTGGATTTGGTGGCCTTTAATGCTGTTGAGACAGGAGACCCTGCCACCGCCACACCCTGGCCACCCACCTTCCCCAGGAGATATCTTCATCCCCTGTAATACTCATGCTCCTCTTTGTCCTTGGAAGTGGGGGACCCCAGACCCTCACTGGCTGCTCTGGGGGCCCCTGCGGTGGGGGGGTTATCCCTCCTCCATGGACTGGAAGCTGGTGTGGACAGCCCAGCTCCCTATTGGCCTGGAGCCAGCTGCCTACCTCACCTGCTGGTAGACCTCTACAGCTGGTTTCCACAGGTGTTTCAGGCTGAGCCCCTCCATGTCAAACACCATCAGCACCGTCTCAATCTTCCTGCCCAACTACATGGGACGACACAGAGATAAAAGACAACTCTGGCCAGAAGGTCCCGGCCAGGGAGACCCTGTACAGCTTCCACCTTCCTGCTACCCCTGCCCGCAACTGCCCACAGTGTTTTTCAAACAGATTGAGCCCACCTAGGGGCTAAGAAAATGCTGCATTCTGAGCTCTGGCACAGTGGTTCCTTATCACACTGTTTGCTCAACACGAATGCCTGGAATTAGTTAACAGTAGAATTAAAGACCTCATTCGTTGCCCATCGGGCCTCTCCCTGAACAACAGTACGCCGGGTCAGCCAGCGTCTGTAGTCCCAAGGTGTGTCAAACCAGAGCTATACTGCTGGTAGGTTCTGTAGCCTTGGGTGGGTTTTTAACTGTTCTGAGCCTTATTTTCTCCTTCTGGGAAGTGGGAATAATTCCACGTTCTGAAAGAATTTCTAGGACAATTCAGTGAGATAACTCCCAAAGAGCCCAGGGCCTGACACATGCTTTTGCCCGGTTAATGTCACAGATCTCTGTGCCAAGGGCTCCTTGGTGTCCAGCACCATGACAGACACTGGAGACACAAGTCCTGTCCTCGCCATCAGGCAGGTCATCCCGAAGTAACATAGGAGCTCCCCCACCCAGGGTCCTCTTAGGCTCATGGAGACACTTAGACTCACAAAGCCAACAGACCACACTTGGCAATAGATTCGTTCTGAAGGGTATGGACCAGGAAGTACAGAGTCAGGGCAAAGAGAAGATCTGTACAGACTGGTGTGGGTCCTCCTGACTTGGAAGCCCTATGCCCCACAGGACTCAATTTTTTGTTTCTTTGGTAGCAATTCCATATTAGCTTCTAGGGACCCACGGCAATGTGCCAAGTCTCAAGAGTCACTAGCCCACAGCAATGGCTCCTCCATCATGTTATAGTTACACAGTTTCCAACTAGGCACATCTTTTCCATAAGCAAAGCTGACCAACCACTGTTCCCAGGGTTCTCAGGGAACAAAGCCAGAGTGTTCACTGCACTCAAGGTCAACCTCTCATCCAAGGTCAGAGGGGAAGGGCCTTTGGTGATCCTTGGCACGTGCCAGCAGCGAGTGCCACACACACATTAGATACTCACAGATGGGTGACTGCGAGGGAAGCCACGTCCCACCAAAGCCCAGAGTGCTGAGGCCTGGGGAGATGCAGAGGCAGTATGCCTCTCCTACCTGGTCTTGGTGCCTCCCATTAGACAGATCAGGCCCTCCATGTGCTTCCCATCCTGGACCCAGTCACTTACCTTCTGACTCTGCAGCTCACACTCCCGCAAAAGCAGCTCACAGACCCTGATGCGCTTCCGGATAAGCTCCTGCTTGGAGGCTGACAGGAGAAGACCCTTGGGGTCAAGGTTCCCAATGATGTCGAACCACACGGGGCAGCCTTCGTAGTCATAGCCACTCAGACCACCAGAGTCGTACAGTTGGATCACCTGGGCACGGGGTTGGGGGTGGGTGTGAGGTCCTGACTCAAACCAGCCTATCAGCCATCAGAAGGCTGGATGTTGGGGAAGGGGTATGAGGGGTATCTGATGGTCTTGGGGGGGATGCTGCATGAGGCTCACCTCTGAGGGCTTCCACGAAAGGATGTTGTCCAGGTCCTGTTGCTTTCTGAACTCCATGTGCTATGGAGAAATGGCGGGACCTGAAGACTGCCTACCACAAAGGCCTTGAATACAGCTGTGGGTATTAGGCGAGGTCCCTCTGCCTACAGCCCCCAAGACCCCAGGCTCTACTGACCTAGAACTGGAGATGGCAATGCCAGGAAGAGGGCTGTGGGGGATCCAGATCTGATGCAGAAAGGGATCAAAGGAGGAAGGGAGGAAACACGCAAGAACAGGACAGGGCATGGGTTCCTATTCTCTTTGTTACTGATCCCTGGGGTCCAGTGTGTGGGAGGCAGGAGACTCATGAGAATGGGGCCTCACCTTCCGGAGCATGTCCTCAGATTTCTGCAGGTCAAAGTTCTGAGCTGCAAAAAGAGCCAAGGTAAGAGAAAGCTTGAGGCTGGGTCTAGAACTCACAGTTCTTTGAAGACTCAGGAGGAAACACGGAGCCTGAGCCTTCCATGACACACCAGAATATATTGGGGGGTCTGGACATATTTTTACCATTTTATTTTTTAAAAAGATATGTATTTATTTATTTTGGAGAAAGAAAGAGAGAGAGGGAAAGAGAGGGAGCACGGGGGTGGGGGGGTGAGGGAGAGAGAGAGACTCTCAAGCAGACTCCCCACTATCTCAAAACCCCGATTGTGACCTGAGCTGAAGTCAAGAGTTGGCCTCCCAACCAACTAACTAAGCCACCCAGGCACCTCCGGACGTTTTTAAAAAGCAAGGATCTTTGGGACGCCTGGGTGGCTCAGTTGGTTAAGCGGCTGCCTTCGGCTCAGGTCATGATCCCAGTGTCCTGGGATCGGGTCCCACATCGGGCTCCTTGCTCGGCAGGGAGCCTGCTTCTCCCTCTGCCTCCATCTTCCTGTTCTCTCTCGCTCGCCCTCTCTCTCTCTCTCTCTAACAAATAAGTAAATAAAATCTTTAAAAAAAAATAAAATAAAAAGCAAGGATCTTTAATCCTCTAGAAGACTTTGGAAGTCCTTGATTTCAGTATCCAAGCCTTTGTAAACTTTTCGGCCCAGAGGCTGATCTGGCCTGTAATATTTGATGTCCCCGTAGTCACACAAACCCCCTCGGTGTTAGGGGTAGTGAGGAGCATAGGCTTTGGAGTCAAACAGACTTGGGTTTGAATTTTAGTTTTGTCCTTTTAGTTGCTGTGCAACTTTGAGCAATTCACCTACCTTCTCTAAGTCTTAGTTTCTTAATCTGTCAAACAGGAATAATATCTTCTGGTTCCCAAGAACTTCTTAGTAAATTGTTAACTATTGTTGTGGTTACTTATTTTGAAGATATAAGTTCACTTTAATTAAAAATGTGATGCTTTATTTTAGAAATGAATGTTCTAAACTTGGAAAAAAAATTTAACTCTTCCTTTCTAGTCTCTATAGACTAGATTACTTTTTTCTTTCCTTATAATGTTGGCAAGGATCTCTAGTTCTGTTTAAACTATGACGCTGCTTGACATCATCCTTTCCTTGTTCCTGACTTTAAAGAAAATGCATCTAAAACTTCTTAACTGGCAACACGTATTGTAAGGTGTTTGTTGCATAACCATTAACAAGCCAAGCCAAGGAAATTTCCTTCGATTTCTAGTTTGCTAAGAAATTTTTATTTTGTTTTTATCTTATAAATAGGAGATGAGCCTTTTCAAATGCTTTTCCTGCATTGAGATAGCCACATACTTTCTCATTTTTAATTCTATAAATGTGTTCAATGACTTTGATAGATTGCCTGATGTTGAATTCTTCCTGCGTACCTAAAATAAACTCCCACTGATCATGCTGTGTAATTTAAATACCTTATTGTATTCTTTTATGTAATGTTTCCCTTAGATTTCCTTACACCTACATTAACAAGTGTAACAAGCCTAGAATTTTCTTTTATTATCCTGACCTAATTTTGCAATCAAACTAACCCAAGCCTCATAAAGTAACTTTCACTTTTTTATATATATTTTAAAGCAGCTCCAACAATTTGTAAAACCAGGTATCAGCTAATCTTAAAACTTTGGGGAAATTCATCTGTAAAGCCACTGGGGTCTGGGTTTTGGAAGGAGGGAAGCTTTTTAGTACCATTTATATGTCTTTAATATTTACTGGTCTTGGAGGTTTCTATCTTCTTCTTGCTGGGTTTTGGCCTTATATGTGTATTCTAAGGAATGCACAGATTTTATTGAGATTTTCAAATTTGTTTGTGCATAACTGTCTATAATGTTCTTTTATTGGCTTCTAAAAAAAATAACTCTGGTGTATAGGAGATTTCCTACTGAGAACCAGGGTGGTTTCTTGTTCTACAGAAAGTGGTTTGGGCACTATTGATGGGCACTCATAGCTTTTTTAGTAGCAGCTACTACGTGCCAGGCTGGAAGTATGGGGCAGGCACGGACCCTGCCATCATGGAGCTGGCATCCGAGTGGCAGAGATACGCAGTCATAGGATGGAAACAAAACAAAACGTGAAGGGACTTGAAGGAAGGTCACGGTGAGCCCTTCTGCATCTGGCCTGAGCCGAGAGACTCCAAGTTCAGCCCCAGAGATCACCCTCCCAGCTGCCCAGGTGTTGAGCTAGTGAGGCAGGGAGGGCAGCTACGGAGGTAAAGTTGAAGGGGACGGGGCTATGTCAGCTGGTCTGCCTCAGCAGAAAGTGGGAGGCATCAGGACACCCTGTCTCCTCTCTCCCAACCTTAGATCCTTCTCCTTTGCCATGACCCAGCAGCCTACAGTGTCTGTGACTTCACTCCTTTCTCAATGACGCACCAGGGACTGGAAAAGTTGGTTTTTAAATCCAGAAAGACTCCAAAGGAGGAGAGAGGTCTGATGGGGCTTCAAGAAATCTACTGTCCTCACTCCTTCTTTAGCCCAGGAGAATTACATGGACATGACTTGTTAAAAGCGTAATGGGGGGCACCTGGGTGGCTCAGTGGATTTAAGCCTCTGCCTTCAGCTTGGGTCATGGTCCCAGGGTCCTGGGATTGAGCCCTGCATCAGACTCTCTGCTCAGCAGGAAGCCTGCTTCCCTCTCTCTCTGTCTCTCTGCCTACCTGTGATCTCTGTCTGTCAAATAAATAAAAATCTTTTTTTTTTTTTTTTAAAGCATAATGGAAGGGACACCTGGGTGGCTCAGTTGGTTAAGCATCTGCCTTCAGCTCAGGTCATGATCCCAGGGTCCTGGGATGGAGTCCCATATGGGCTCCTTGCTCAGCGAGGAACCTGCTCCTCCCTCTGCCTGCTGTTCCCCCTGCTGGCGCATGCGCTCTCTCTCTCTCTCTCTATCTGACAAATAAATAAATAAATAAATAATCTTTAATAAAACACACACACACCAAAAAAAAAAAAAAAAAAAAAAACAGAATAAAACCTGCCACAGCCAAGAGAGCCTAGGGAGATGACAACTAAATGTAACATGGCATCCTGGATATGCTCCTGGAACAGAGGAACTAAGGTGACCTGAACAAAGTAGGGATTTTAGTTAATAATAATGTATCAGCGTTGGTTCATGAATTGTAACAGATGTACCATAGGAATGAAAACGTTCATGATAGGGGAAACTGGGTGCAGTGTGTGTGGGGACTTCCTGTATTACCTTCACAATGCTCTGTAAACCTAAAGCCATTCTAAAAAATAAAGTTTGTAGAAAATAATAATTAATTAAAATAATTAAAAAATAGAATCAAATAGAACAAACAGAACAGAAGGGAGGGCTTCCTCGGTGTAGGCGCTGTGCTTGCCCATGACCTCATGTCTGACTCACAGCATCTGGAAGTTGGGAGACCAATATTGTACCCATTACTCAGAAGAGAAAAGCAAGGCCGAGAGACAATGAGTCCGCTGTCAGCACAGCGGAGTTGGGATTCAATCACAGGTTTGCCCAATTCCAAGGCTGGCATCATCACCTCATTGTGTATGTACTTTCCAGCCTGATTTCAACCTTCTGGTTCAAGTTCAGAATCCTGGTTCAAGTTCAGAATCCATTCCATGGGGTGTGTTGAATTGAAATGAATTCTCCCCGTAGGTTTCTGTTTCTCTAATTTTACACTCCTGTGGCAATTCCTGGAAGAAACTCCTTCTCTACTTTTAATCGCACCCACTTCCTGAAGTGTTTGCTGGGCACCTGCTCAGCAGCCAATTTCCCTCAGGGGACGACACAGCCCTCCCTTCAAGGAACTGCAGATAGACCTGCAGGCAAGTCCTGAAGAGTATATTTGGGACTATCTGACTCCAGGCCTGGCTGGGCCCGTCATCCTGAGAACCTCCCAAGTGTGAACTCTAACCTCACCTCGACCATATGCCCACCAGTGCCAGGTGCTACAGTCTCTCATTTAGTGCTCACAGCAATCCTTGGGGAGGTGTTCCCATCCCATTTACAGATGAAGAAACTGAGGCTCAATGGGGTTTTTGTGCCATGCCAATTTGGAGGGGAACTCAGGTTCTACCCAAAGCAGGATGATTCCAGAGCCTACGTTTCCCACTCGGTAGCACTGTCTCCCAAAGTTGCACCCGCTTTCCTGAACCCCTTCTTCCTTCTCTCCCTTTTTCCCACACCCACCCCCGGTCCTGCCAGCCTCACCTCGGAGCCAGCGCAGGAAAAAGTACTCATCAGCATTGGGCAGGGTGGGCAGCAGGTCCTGGAGGTTGTCCCGGAACTGAGGGGGAGATATAATGGTCAAAGAGGCTCCCGTGACCCCCTGGGCTCCCAACCCCACCACGACACTTTCCGAACTCAGTCTGTCAATCAGTCCTACCCAGGGACTCTGCAGGGTGGGGACCACACAGTTAGCGGCAGCTGCTGACCGCCGCCCGGGAATGGAGCACCCCTCAGCCTGCCATGGCAGGAAGAGTTGGGTCCTTCTCAAATTCTGGGGGTTCTCTTTCTCCCTAAGATCCTCATTCTACAGGACTGAGGTGGGGCCCTGCTTTCTCTATTTTTTTTTTTTTAAAGATTTTTTATTTATTTATTTGACAGAGAGAGATCACAAGTAGACAGAGAGGCAGGCAGAGAGAGAGAGAGAGAGAGGGAAGCAGGCTCCCTGCTGAGCAGAGAGCCCGATGCGGGACTCGATCCCAGGACCCTGAGATCATGACCTGAGCCGAAGGCAGCGGCTTAACCCACTGAGCCACCCAGGCGCCCTGCTTTCTCTATTTTGACAAAGATCCCTGGTGAATCGGATGTAGGCAAATGAGAAGAATTTAGGAACCTTGCCCTTGATACTGTATCTTGAGGGTCTAGATCTGGAAGCAAGTTACTTAACCACTCTGAGCCTCAGTTTCTTAATCTGTGAAGTGGGATAAAGATGAACTTGTGCCAATCGTAGGAGTGTGTACAGGCAAAGCACTTAGCAGCAGTCCTGGCTTGTAGCCGGTGCCAGAAAATGTGGGCATTCTGCAAAATGTGGATTGCCCAGAGCTCTGGGCAGTGGAGTCTTTGTGGAAACAGCCCCAGGCAAAGGTCAGCAGGGAAGAGCTGCAAGAGAAGCAGGGGATGCCTCATCAAGTCCTATCAAGGCTGGGGAAAGAGAGGGACTAACCTGCTGATGGGAGCCTCTGCCTACTGGCAGAGTTTAATGTCTGGGTATGGGACTGGGGCTCAGGTCTGGGACAGAGAGGAGGCTACACTTTCATGGGAACTAAGGGAGCTGAAGGCAAGCCCTGGAGGGGTGGCTTTGCAGGGGAACCTGTGATTGGAACTTTAGGATTAGAAGCCAGTGCTAGCAAAGCCATAGGAAGCTATCTTGACAGCCGTCCACCAATCCTCCTTTAGCTTTATGGATCATGTTTAAAATAAGAGTATGTTTGGGGGCGCCTGGGTGGCTTGGTCAGTTGAACATCTGCCTTTGGCTTGGGTCATGATCCCAGGGTTGTGGGATCAAGCCCCGCATGGGGCTCTCTGCTCTGCGGGGAGCCTGCTTCCCCCCAATCTCTCTGCCTGCCACTCTGCCTATTTGTGACCTCTTTCTCTGTCAAATAAATAAATAAAATCTTTTTAAACAAATTTTAAAAATAAAAAAAAAAAACAAGAAAGTGTTCATGTATTGCTCACATGATGAAAAACAAATAATAAGATGAAACATCTCCAGTGTTAACAAGTAACGTAAGCAAGAGCACCAGCTCTCATCACCACCCCGAGTCCCCAGTCCCCACAAGGCACATGGATCAGGTGCAGCCTCTGGGCTCCTGAGGAAGTTTTTTAGGGAGAGTGAGGACATAACAATAACTGAGGAACAATAACTCTGCACCCCTCAGTCCCTCCAGGTTACCAGAGTCCCTCCTTTGAATGCCAGGATGTGCCCTGAGGCAGGAGGAGAAAAAGTCACATCACATCGCTGCTTCTTGGAGGAGGGAACGGAGACTGGGGTGTTGGAGGGTCTTCCAGGGACAGAGTGAGGAAGCTTAGAGGTCATGAGGAGTCCACATCTTCCACTCTCAAAGCCACCCCATCCTTGGAACGCACATCAAGTAAAACAGAAAGCCACAGGGCGCCTGGGTGGCTCAGTCGTTAAGCATCTGCCTTTGGCTCAGGGTCCTGGGATCCAGCCCCATATCAGGCTCCTTGCTCAGCGGGGAGTCGAGTTCTCCCTCTCCCACTCCTCCTGCTTGTGTTCCCTCTCTCGCTCTGTCTCTCTTTGTCAAATAAATAAAAAAAACTTAAAAAACAAACAAAAAAACAGAAAGCCACAAGCAGGTGCTGGGAAGGGTCTGGAGTAACTTGAAGGAAAAACTATCTTTTTTTTTTTATATATATTTATTATCTCATAGTTTTTTTTGCTGTTGTTTTTTTTTTTTAAGATTTTATTTATTTATTTGACAAAGATCACAAGTTGGCAGACAGGCAGGCAGAGAGAGAGGAGGAAGCAGGCTCCCCACCAAGCAGAGAGCCCGACATGGGGCTCAATCCCAGGACTCTGAGACCATGAGCCAAGCCGAAGGCAGAGACTTTAACCCACTGAGCCATCCAGGTGCGCCAAAGGAAAAACTATCTTAACAATGATGGCTTATGGAGAAGGCAGCCTCTGGCAGCGTGACCACAGGTGGTGAAACTAGGCTTCGGAAAAAACTAGAAGGAAATGCTCCTAGGAGTGGTTGTCTAGACCTCTGGGACCATGGGTGACTTCTTCTTTTTCCTACTTTCTTCTTTTTCCCTAATTTTTAAAACAACTAGCATTCATTTCTTTTAAATAATGGGAAAAAATCATAATAAACTCTTTTTACATTGTTTAAGGCTCTTTGACCCACAAGCATCTCCGTCATAATTCACCCCCAAAGGCCAGGTGTCCAGTCCCTCCCATGAGCCTAGCATTCAGGGCTCCCCTGAGGCCTTTGCCAGTGGGTAGAGAGACGGCTAAACAGGGGACTCCCTCTCCTCCTTCGCTTGGGGACTCCTCCTTCAGCTCAGGACCCATTGCTCCTGGAAACTCCTCCTTTACTTGGGAATTCACCCAGGGCCCCTCACTCTTCACCTGGACCCTTCTCTCCTTCACTAAGAATTGATCCAGGGTCCCCCTCCTTCATCAGGGGTCCTCACTCCTCCTAGAGTACCCTTCCCAGGTAGGAGCCACAAAAGAAACCATTCTCCACAAGCCCGAAACCTGCCCTTCATGGGCCCAAAGTGTGAGCCAGAGCTGTCACCTCCCTCCCCTAACCTGAAGTCACAGTTTCCAGGCCCAGCCATCTCCAAATCAAATTAATGCTGTGGCCCCTGAGACCAGAATATGCTCTCCTTTCCCCAGGGCGTGACACTCTCAGCTGCAGCTGGAAGGAGTGTCACCAAACCCCCTCCATTCCCCTTTAACAGAAACACTGACAACAGGGAGAAGGCTTGGGCCCCCGGGAGTCCAAAAACCACAAAGAGAAGCCAAACAAACAAATGTCACAATCAGAGCAGGAGACCTGCTGGTCTGTCTGCCCAAGGCTGCCTAGAGGGATGGCAGCACTACCCTACCCCCACAACCAGGGGACAAGGGCCGAGACTCTGTGGTCTGGAGGGGTCAGGAGTGGAAAGCTGGATTCAGCCCCAGTGTAGCCTGGAGAAGTGCTCAAGTCCCGTGTCTCGTATACGTCTGCCTCAGCCACTGTGCCCAGGGGCACGGTGAGCTGGACCCAAAGATGCCCTGAAGGGTCCCTTTTCCATCTAAACAAGGGGGGGCTCCACCCCGCGTGGGCAGCGTCCAGCAGCTCCTTCCTCCCCAAGCCTCCCACCCGTGAAGCCCCCTTACCCTGGCCAGCGCCTCCTGCTGCTGGGGGCTCAGGTCCCCGACTCGGCCGCTCATGATGCCCGGCGGGCTCAGGGGTCGAGGGGCGCAAGCGTGCCAGGAGGCTGCGGGCCCGCCGCCTGGCCTCGCTGCAGCTGCCTGGTTTCGTCCCGCGAGAAGATGTTGGCCCCGCCCCAACGGGAGAGCGCCAGCCCTGCCCCGCCCCGCTGGTTCTCGCTTCCGCTCCGGGTGTTTTGCTGGCGGTGGCTAGGACGCACCCTACAGCGCGCAGGGTGGTGACCCGCACCCGAGGGGACCCGGAACGCTCACTCGAGGGGAGGGCAGCAGACGCTGCTATCTGCAAGCATCCTCATCCCAGGGAATCCTACAGGTTCCTGCGTGGCAGGGGACGGGAGGGGGTCATAAAGGAGATGTGGGCAAGTTGTGGGGAACACACCTAGATCCTCTTTCCCAGCAAAATGGAGGAACTTTTCATAAACCCGTCTCAACCCTCTAGGTGATCCTCAGGAGTTTCGGCCCATGGGACCCCAACCTCCCTCCCCTGGCCTTGACTGTAGGCTGTGCCGTGCACACCGCCCCCCACCCCCTTCTGTGCTCCCTGACTGATAGGAGCCTTTATGGGCAAGATGGTTCCAGTCCCAAGACGGTCAGGAGGATTATGTAAGAAGATCTGCCACGGATTAGTCTGGCATTCCACACCCAGTCAGTATGCAATGTTAGGAATACTGTTTTATAATTACTATTATTATTGATACTTTCTCCAGAGCAGGGAGCTGCAGAGGTGGAAATTCTGGGATGGCCCCCTGGTGAGCCCCTGGGTAGGATCTATAGCCTGGAAGCCCTGGGTGGAGTCAGAAGGCCACGGGTGGTGGGTGACTGACACAGGTGGCCAACATGGCATCCAGGAACCAAGTAGAGGTCACTGAGAAAGGTGAGAAAAACACAGGTTGGCAGGGCAGGAATTGTCAAGAGGAGCAGGTGGAAGTTGAAGGTGCAGGTAGAGATAAATCAGGCCATCAGAACACTTCCCCCTCTGCCCCTCCCTCTGGGTTGAACCAAATTCCAGACCTGTGCGGACCAATCTGGTGGCCACGAGCCACTGTGGCTGTTAAGTATTGGGACTGCGGCTTGTCACTAGCGCAAACAGAGATGAGCTCTTACATGCCAAATTTTGAAGACGTGATACCCCCCCAAATGAAATACTTCGTTAATTAATTAATTTCTTATATTGATTACATGTTGCAGGAATTTTTTTGATATATTGGGATAAATAAATAAATTCATAAAAACTATTCAAATTGATTTCATCTGTTTCCTTTTTTAATATATAGTTTAGAATTGTTTAATTTTATTTATTTATTTTTTTAAGATTTTGGAGCGCCTGGGTGGCTTAGTCTGTTAATCGACTGCCTTCGGCTCAGGTCATGATCCCAGGATCATGGGATCAAGTGCCACATCAGGCTCCCTGCTCAGTAGGGAGCCTGCTTCTCCCTCTCACTCTGACCCTCCCCACCGCTCCTGCTCTCTGGCTCACTCTCAAGTAAATAAATAAAATCTTAAAACAAACAAAAAAAAGATTTGGACAGCACTGTTCTAGAGGGATTTAAAATCTTAATTTCAGAAAAAGTGTATGGGGTGCCTGGGTGGCTCAGTGGGTTAAGCCTGTGCCTTCATCTCAGGTCATGGTCTCAATGTCCTGGGATTGGGCTCTCTGCTCGGCAGGGATCCTGCTTCCCCTCCTCTCTGCCTACTTGTGATCTCTCTCTCTCTCTCTCTCTCTCTCTCTCTGTCAAATAAATAAATAAAATCTTTAAAAAAAGAAAAAGTGTAAAAGGCTAAAAGAAAGTGAAACAGACACCATGTCTCTGGAAGGGCATACCTTTGCTTGAAAGCCGTGACAGAAATCACAAAGGGGACAATCAATTGATTTGACTACATAAAAATACAAAAATCTGTTAAGAAAGACACACAATTAAGTCAGCAGTTGCTAATGAGAATTTGTAAAAAATAAAATGTACGAAATCGATATCTTTATAAAGAATGCATATAAACTAATAAGGAAAATACTAAGGCACTAAGAAATGGACAAAGGACTCAAAACACTAATTATCAGAAGGGAAAATGCACAGGGGAAATAATCTAGTGGATAAATACTAACCCTCCAGGTCATCATAGAAATGGGGATACAATCAATAAGATACTCCACCCCCCCCACCTCAGCCAAATCAGCAACAATACAGAAACAGAACAAACCAAATAAGGCTCACACACAAATGCACATACACGCACATACAACCACAATCTTTTTTTTTCCACACACAACTTTTTTTTTTTTTTTTCACACACAACTTTTAAAATAATACTATGATAAAGGTAGAAGTTGGTGAAATGGAGACATTTATACATTGCGGCTGGACTGGAAAGTGGTTCAGCTTTTCTCGGAAACTACCTGAACAAAGTGCATTAGGATCCTTCAATATTTTATTACTTTGTCCAATAAAATTGCTAACTAACAAGGGTGCCTGGGTAGCTCAGGCCGTTAAGCGACTGGCTCTTGGTTTCAGCTCAGGTCATGATCTCAAAGTCACAAGATCGAGCCTCAAGTTGGGCTTCCGCATAGCTCAGAAACTCCTTGGGACTCTCCCTCTGCCTCTTCCTCCTTCTCTGACCACCACCCCCCCACCGCCCCGCCTGAACACTCTCTCTCTCAAGTAAATAAATCTCTCTCTCTCTCTTTTTTTTTTAAAGATTTTATTTATTTATTTGACAGACAGAGATCACAAGTAGGCAGAGAGGCAGGCAGAGAAACAGGAGGAAGTAGGCTCGGAGCAGAGAGCCTGATGCGGGGCTCGATCCCAGGACCCCAGGATCATGACCTGAGCTGAAGGCAGAGGCTTTAACCCACTGAGCCACCCAGATGCCCCTAAATCTCTCTTTTTTAATCCTAACTACCAGAAAGGATTTTCAGCTTAAAATTGAGGTGTGCATTGTTAATAGGAAAATTGGAAACAATTTTTTAGGAAGCCACAGTGCTTAATGTAGTTGATGAAGAGTTTATAACCACATGTAAAAAAATACCACGAAACAATTTGGAAAAGACGAGACCATATTATATATGCCATATACTTCCAGATATAAAATGAAATCCATACAATAAAAGAAGAGTCGGGTAAGAAATGTGCTCCCAGCTTTTCCCAGCTCTGAGAAGTGGCAAAAGTCATATTTTTAAAATGCCACAAGTAAGGAGTCACCTCCTAAGAGAAGGCTTTGTTTATCAAGGGCTTGCCAGTATTTTCCATGGGCCAGGCACTGTTCTAAGGGCTTTGTAAGTATTAGTTTAGTACGTCCAAGAGATAAACAATGGAAGCCACATAGGTAACTCTAAATTCTCCAGCACCCACGTTTTTAAAAATCTAATTCTAATTATGCTTATTTAACACAGGGTATTCAAAATATTATCATCTTGAAACATAATTGATATGATTAATAAATGAGATAAATTAATTATCTCATTAAAAATTAACAGTGAGATATATTGCATTCTTTTTTTGTACTAAATCTTTGTGTGTATGTGGGGTTTTTTTTTTAAGATTTTATTTATTTGTCAGAGAGAGAGCACAGGCAGGGAGAGTGGCAGGCAGAGGGAGAAGCAGACTCCCCTCTGAGCAGGGAGCCCAATGCAGAACTCGATCCCAGGACCCTGGGATCATGACCTGAGCCAAAGGCAGATATTCAACCAACTGAGCCACCCAGACACCCCTGTACTAAGTCTTTGAAACCCAGTGTGTATTTAGCATTTCAGCTCAGTATGCAGTCTTTCATTTCAATTCCAACCAGCCACATTTCAAATGCTCAATGAGCCACATGTCATATTTTGGGTTAGATTGTGTCCCCTCTCAGATTCATATGTTGAAGCCCTAATCCCCAGTATCTCAGAAGGTGACCTTGCTTGGAAATAGGGTCATCGCAGATGTAATTAATGCGGATGAAGTCCTACAAGAGAATGGCGGGCCCCTATTCCAAAGTGACTGGTGTCCTTATGAAGAGGGGACATTCAGATACAGACATGCCCCCAGGGAGAGTACCCTGTGAGGACAGAGATGGAGGTGATGCTTCCACGAGCAAAGAAATGCCAAAGACTGTCAGGAACCCATCAGAAGCCAGAGGAGAGACAGGGAACAGATTCTCCTCCCATGGAAAGCACCAAGCCAGCTGACTTGGATCTTGGACTTCTCGTGTCCAGAACTGGGAAAGAATACATTTTGTTGTGTAAGCTACTTGGTTTTGGGGTACTTTGTTACGGCAATCCCAGCAAACTACTGTAAGTAGTTAGCAGTTGCCTTCTTTGACAATGCAGGGTTCATTCACTTAGTCCTGCTGGTGCATTCTGACATTGGCATGATTATTACCCTGATTAGGGACCAGGAAACTGGAGTTCAAGGAGCCTCCGAGGTCTCAGAGCCAGCATGCAACAAAGCCAGGATCAGAACCCAGATAGGCTGGTATGGGTCCAGGCACTCACCACCGTGCCATGTCCTTCTACCTGCCAAGTTCCCTGCATCCAGGTTACCCTCAGGTCCTGTCATGCTGAAAAAGCACGGATGTCTTTCCTCTGAACCTGTAGGGTGAGGCCGCCTCCTCGAATGTCAGCCACTGGCTGGGCATGGAGGACTTTCAGTCTAAGCATCTGGGTGCTGAGGCTTTGGGGGAACAGAAGATGCCCCTCTTCCATGATGGGTCTATCTACCCCCCAACCTTCCCAAGCTCATTTTCTCAGTCCCCCTGAGCCATGGGCTGAGAAGCTAAACTACAGTGATGGTGTCGTGATGGTATGTAACCTTAATCTCACATCTTCTGCCCACTCACTGCGCTCACTGTCTCTCCCTCCCACCTTCTGGGTGCTCCGGAAACTCCAGGCATCTGTAGGTGGCCACAGGTGGCCTGCCTGTGGTCCTAATTCAAGCCTGTAGCCTAGCCTGCCAACTGAAGGAAGTTCTGTGGGGGGTGAACGAACGGCATCTCCACTGTTGGAGTGGGATCGGTCTTTGCAGAAGCCCCTGCCAGCTCTGCCCCACATCATGGCTAATGCAGTCCTGTCCTGCAGACGTCTCGGCCCAAAAAATGCTAAGTCCCTCCAAATATGTAGGATGGGGCATAGGTTACCCTTGGTGCAGGAGTTGGGAGGGAGTGTCTCCCTGACACAGATGCCCAGGGTGGGTGTGGCCTCATGCCTGAGCCTGCCTGGGAGGTGAAGATTAGGCTTTAGGCCAGCTGAGGGAAGGTTTGTTGGCTCCCATCACCATCTCAGGGTGAGCTCAGGAAAAGGTGGGACATGGCATGTCCACATCCCCTCTGCTCTTTAACTCTAGGGTGGGAGGTGGTGCAAGGGCCTGAGAAAGAGAGAGAGGTGAGCAGTGGGAATCTGACCACTACTCTGAAGACCTAGGGCTAGGAAAAAAACATAGGTTAGGGGTCTGGGGCCACAAGTGAATTTCTATCTTTCTTTCTCTACAAAAGCCAGGAGGTCTGCCTTTCCCAAGCCACAGAACATCAGGTAGGGAGTGTACAGAGCAATCTCTCTCCCCTTGATGTTCTGTCCTACCACAGGGCCTTTGCACATGTTATTCTCTTCATCTTGACCATCACCTTACCTCCTTCTGCATTGTCTCGTTAGTGCTGCAATTCCTCTGATTCCCCAGTTAAATGCTCAAACAGAACCCTGCTTCTGTATTCCAGAGTATTGTTCCCATTAGACATTGATTGGCTCAACTATTTGACTCATCCTCTTAACTGTCAACCCCATGAAGGCACAGGCAATATTTGCTGTGCTCACTGTTGTACCAGTGTGCTCATTTACATGTGCAGCAACTAAGAGGCTGGTAAGACCCAGAACTAGGGTTTGAACCCTCATTTGTCTATACCAAAGGCCTGGGTCTTTAACTACTACCTGTCCTGTCACCCTGAAGATAGAGTATTTTAGTAAAGGTATAAGCAAGAACACTGCACTAGGGGGTGTCCTGTCCTGGGATGTCCCCCAGAGGAGATGGTCCTTGAGCTGGGCCTCTAGGTGGGAATGGGAGAAGAATATTCTAGGAAGAGCTGACCACTCGAAGAAACTCATAGAGGTAAGAGAGGAGAGAGTGGCTGTAAAGGCAGGGGCCTTAAAAAGATTGAGGTCAGGTCATGAAGGCACTTCAGGCCATGCTGGGGAATTCAGGCAATGCCCTTTCATTTGTGGGGGACCTTTGAAAGTTTTAGAAGGAGAAACCGATGTGATTCCTCCAGTGCCAGGAAGAAAACCATGGCCCAGGGGTGAGGAATGACCTAGACAGAAGATATTCAGAACAGGAAACTGGTGAGGAGGTTGTTGCATAAATTCATGGTGGACGTGGGAGAGGAAGTAGAAGAGCAAATGGTGATCAGGGACATGTCAGAGCCTCACCTCTGTCACAGACCATGACCCTGTGGGCAGACTTGCCTGGGGAATATGGAAGGCTGAGTAGCGCTCAGGGTCTGATGTGTGGGACTTATTAAATTAATTATTAAATTAGAAATTCATTCCAACGGAAAGTTTTGAGCACTTCAGATTACTTTGAACCACAAAGGCAGAAATCCAATGATCCCCAGAATTACTACAATTATACTAAAGCTTGTTCCTAGACATCCCACTTGAACTTCATGTGTTTATTGGTTATTTCTTTACTTGCTTTCATATCTCCCTCTAGTCTCCCCACAGGCTTCCAACTCTATACTTTGACATCTCTGCTGAGTTTCAATATTTGTCTTTTGTTATTTTGTTGGAGTTGTAACTTGGGTGTAAAATTTTCACCAGATACTCCCTGTTATTATGGTTCTGAGTTATGGGCCAATTTGCCAGAGCAGGGGACATGGAACCTGGGGTTTTCTCGCAAAGGGAATTAAAGCTACACCGAATTGTCTATAAACTTTACTTGTTACTTCAACCAGATTTAAAGTTTACAACTTTTACAGAAGTTTTGCTTGTTTGCTTACAACTTAAAATGCCCGTCCTGGGGCGCCTGGGTGGCTCAGTCCTTAACCGTCTGCTTTCGCCTCAGGTAACGACACCAGGGTCCTGGGATCGAGCCCCACATGGGGCTCCCTGCCCGGCAGGAAGCCTGCTTCTCCCTCTCCCACGGCCTCTGCTTGTGTTCCCTCTCTCGCTGTCAAATAAATAAATAAAATCTTTAAAAAATAAAAAAATAATAAAATGCCTGTCCTTCCTCCAAAATATTTTTTAATGCTTTTTTATGATTTGACCTGATTTGCTTCTTTAATATTCTCCCTTATCATTGAGCTCCTTAGAGGCTTCCTCTCCTAGGAGATGAAGGATCAGTTGGGCTCAGGTGGCCCCCTCTTAGGAAGATTCGATGATGTCATCATCATATGAAGCACTGCTCCACAGGGTTTTCCACATGTCTTATGTCCACACTTTCTAATTTCGTAATGCCAAAGATGAACAAAGCTGGGGCACCTGGGTGGCTCAGTGGATTAAGCTTCCGCCTTCAGCTCAGGTCATGATCTTAGGGCCCTGGGATCCAGCCCCACATCAGGCTTTCTGCTCAGCAGGGAGCCTGGTTCCCCACCCCCCCTGCCTGCTGCTCTGCCTACTTGTGATCTCTCTCTGTCAAATAAATAAATAAAATCTTAAAAAAAAAAAAAGATAAACAACGCTGAGCACTAGTTAAGGCAGACAACAGTGCAAGTTGGAGCAAGTATCGCCCCTCCCACTCACCCCTGCCCCCCAAGTTAAACTTTTATCCTTTTATCCTCCTACAAGAACTGGGAACAGGATCAAAAGTCATGTCCTGGGGAGCCTGGGTGGCTCAGTGGGTTAAAGCCTCTGCCTTCAGCTCAGATCATGGTCCCAAGGTCCTGGGATCGAGCCCTGCATCGGGCTTTCTGCTCAGTAGGAAGCCTGCTTCCTCCTTTCTCTCTCTCTGTCTGCCTCTCCACTTACTTGAGATCTCTGTCTGTCAAACAAATAAATAAAATCGTCAAAAAAAAAAAAAGTCATGTCCTTGAATGTCTGCATTTCAAAGAGATGGCTTTCAGGTCCTTGAGGGACAGTTTTGAGTGGTATATGATTTACATCTCAGAGGAGTAGAGAAAGGATGTATAATTGCAAGCTTTCTCAGTGGGCATATTAGGGGGATTGGGACTATCCTAGGGACACAGGCACAAGCTGCTAGAAACCAGGCTGAATTTGGTCAAGGGGAAAGTCTTTGTCAGCAGCCACTAACCACATGTGGCTACTGAGCCCTTGAAATGAACTGAACTGAAATTTTTATTTTAGTTACTTAAGTTTAAATAGTGGTCAATTACCACTGCTTTGGACAGCACAGTTTTGGAAGATACTGTTTGTTTTTTTTAAAGATTAATTAATTTATTTTTCTTTAAATTCAGTTAATTAACATATAGTGTATTATTTGTTTCAGAGGTAGAAGTCAATGATTCATCAGTTACACATAACACCCAGTGCTTACTACATAATGTGCCCTCCTTAATGCCCATCACCCTGTTACCCCAACCTCCCACCCACCTCTCCTCCAGCAACTCTCAATTTGTTTCCTGTGGTTAAGAGTCTCTTATGGTTTGTCTCCCCCTCTGATTACATCTTGTTTTATTTTTCCCTCCTATCCCCTATGATCCTCTGTTTTGTTTCTTAAGTTCCACACGTGAGTGAAATCATATGTTAATTATTTTTCTCTGGTTGGCTTATTTCATTTAGCATAATATCCTCTAGTTCCATCCACATTGTTGCAAATGGCAAGATTTGATGGCTAAGTAATATTCCATTGTACATATATACCACATCTTCTTCATCCACTCATCTCTATCAGTGGACATCTGGGCTCTTTCCATAGTTTGGCTATTCTGGACATTGCTGCTATAAACATTGGGGAGCACGTGTCCCTTCAGACCACTACATCTGTATCTTTGGGGTACATACCTTGTAGTGCAATTGCTGGGTCCTGGAGTAGCCTTATTTTCAACTTTTTGAGGAACCTCCATACTGTTTTCCAGAGTGGTTGCACCAGCTTGCATTCCCACCAGCAGTGTAAGAGGGCTCCCCTTTCTCTGCTTTCTGCCAACATCTGTTGTGTAAGATTTATTTATTTATTTTACAGAGAGAGCATGAGCAAGAGGGGCAGAGGGAGAGGGAGAAAGAATCTCAAGCAGACTCTGTCCTGTGGAGGCTGATAATAATAATAATTACTACTATCTTCTGAACACTTATTCTGTGACGGGCACTGAATAAGATAATCTGTTTTTCATTGCCTTTTTTTTTTTTTTTTTTGACCTAACAACCCAGTGATGTAGGTACTACTATCAACCCTGTTTTGCATTGGAGGAAACTAGCTCAGAGAGGTTAAACCACTTGACTAAAGTCACTCAGCTAGCCAGCAGCCATGCCAGGTGAGTCTGACCTTAGAGGCCAACTGCTTACCATCTTCCCAGAGGAAGAGCTTGGGGAGAAAGGAGAGGGAAGAGGTTTGCTCTTGAGATAAATGTTGGAAATCCCAGGAACCTGAATGCACAGATGGGAAACCCCTTTTCCATGGTCCCGAGAATGTGGCCAGAGTTCCCACGTGCAGACTCCTTCCTAGTGGGGTAAGCCTGGCAACAATTTTGGCTGCTGGGAGGAAACCAATATGAAACTATGTCGATGGGCGCCCGGGTGCTTTAGTTGGTTAAGCATGCTTGGCTCAGGTTGTGATCCCCGGGTCCTAGGATCAAGTCCTGCGTTGGGCTCCCTGCTCCCCCACACCTGCATGCTCTCTCTCTCTCTCTCAAACAAATAAGATTTTTAATACATAAATAAATAAAACCATGTTGATGATTACGCATACCCCTACTCGTGCAGAGTACACAAGAGTTCACATGCCTGAATGGAGAGAGAGAGCATGCGGGATACTTAATATGCGTTAACAGCTTTTGTAAATCTGTAAGGGCAACTTGACTCTGAACGAGGTGTATAGCTTATTCAAGTTATACACAGGAATTCACATGCCTGAATGGAGAGAGAGAGCACGCAGGATACTTAATACGCGATAACAGCTTTTGTAAATCGGTGAGGGCAACTTGACTCTGAACGAGGTGTATAGCTTATACGAGTTTTGTATACCTTATACAAGGCTTTCCCAGCTCAAAGCCTTTGTTCAGACAGTTCCCTCCAACTACAGTGCCCCTCAAACCCCCACCAAAGCAGCAAAGAATCCTCCCTGGAATCCTGAAGACCGAGTCTGCAGATGCCTGGGTGGCTCAGTTGGTTAAGCGGCTGCCTTCGGCTCAGGTCATGATCCCGGGGTCCTCACATCAAGCCCCACGTCTGGCTCTTTGCTTAGCAGGGAGCCTGCTTCTCCCTCTGCCTGCCACTCCCCCTGCTTGAGTTCTGTCTCTCTCTGACAAATAAATAAATAGAATCTTTAAAAAAAAAAAAAAAAAGACCAGTCTAATCCCATCTGTGCCTCTTACTAGCTGGGTGGAATCTGGGGCAGGCGACACCCTTCTGTTGGGCCTCGGTTTCCTTGTCTGTTCTTGGGAAACTAGACCCTTCTGCCCACCCTGCAGGGTGGTCATGAGGCCCATGTGAAGGCAATGCAGAGACCAGTGCTGGGGCCTTGGCAACCAGTGAAGCCACTCGGTTCTCATCAGCCGGAGGCACTTAGCAGAAGTGCTGCAGACCCAGGTGGGAAGTGGAGTGTGAGCCCAGAGGGACAAGGCTGGCTGCAAGAGGGAGAGCCGGGGAGTGGCCTGGGCAGCTGGGCTTGGCCTTGGAGCAGAGCACTGTCCTTGCCAGCCTACTGGGACTGCTAAGGAGGACCTGACTTTCATTTGTTTATATCACCCACTGGGGTTTTTCTGATCATGATATCGGGGCACTCTCATCCTGGAAAATCTAGAAAGTGTAGACAAGAGCACCATGAGAGTTATAGAAATAACCTGTAATCCTACCAATACCATGAGGTTACTTTACATATATCTATATCTATATCTATATCTATCTGTATCTATATGTCACAATTGAGTTCATATATAATATACTGTTTTGTTCACTGTTAATTTCAGGAATGTTTCTCCAAGTCATTAAGAGATGTCTTCTGGGTGCCTGGTGGCTTAGTTGGTTAGCCACTGCGTTTGGCTCAGATCATGATCCCGGAGTCCCGGTATGGAGTCCCGCATCGGGCTCCCTGCTCCACAGGGAGTATTCTTCTCCCTCTGACCATCCCCCACTCACGCTCTCTCTCTCTCTCAAATAAAATAAAATAAAATAAAATAAAATAGAGATGTCTTCTTCTTCCTCTTAAAAAAAAGAAAAAGTGAGAGATGTCTTCTCTAGGGTACTTGTAAGGATACAGAATGTTCTAGGGGAGTGGTTCTATGCGATTGACTTAAATATCCCCTTCCTGGCAGCCCCACTTTCTCAGTTGGACAGAGCTAGTTCTACCGGCTCCAAGAACCTCTCGAAATAGAAATCTGAGGACTGGGCGCCTGGGTGGCTCAGTCGTTAAGCATCTGCCTTCAGTTTCGGTCATGATCCCAGGGTCCTGAGATCAAGCTGCACATCAGGCTCTTTGTTCAACGGGAAGCCTGCTTCTCCCTCTGCCTGTTGCTCCCCCTTGCTTGCTCTCTGCCATCCCCCACCTATATCAAATAAATAAATAAAATCTTAAAAATATATAAATCTGATAACTAAAGAACGTCTGGCCATGGTGAAGAGCTCCATTGTTGTGCTATTTTTTTTTAAGATTTTTAAAAATTTACTTGACAGGCAGAGATCACAAGTAGGCAGAGAGGCAGGCGGGGGTGGGGTGGGGTGTGGCGGGGGAGCAGGCTTCCCGCTGAACAGAGAGCCCGATGCAGGGCTCGATCGCAGGACCCTGGGATCATGACCTGAGCCGGAGGCAGAGGCTTAACCCACTGAACCTAGGCATCCCTGTTATGCTATTTTTTAAAAGTTTAATTATACAAGGACTCTCTGAACATACTCTCAGTATAAAAAATCTAAACCTTGGGGCGCCTGAGTGGCTCAGTGGGTTAAAGCCTCTGCCTTCGGCTCAGGTCATGATCCCAGGGTCCTGGGATCGAGCCCCACATCGGGCTCTCTGCTCAGCGGGGAGCCTGCTTCCTCCTCTCTCTCTGCCTGCCTCTCTGCCTACTTGTGATCTCTGTCTGTCAAGTAAATAAAATCTTAAAAAAAAAAAAAAAAAATCTAAACCTTAATGATTACGTTGAAGCCTCCTGAGGCCCTCCCAAGCAACCCTTGTTACCAGTTTCTGTGTAATTTGCAGGCACTTTTCAATGCATTTCCATGTATCCACAAGAAATAGATATATAAATATATAAAATATTATATATACTATGTATAAAATATAATCTATATAATAGAAATAGCTAGAGTGCATGATTGAATATAGTGTAAGAATTATTCCGCAACTTGCTCTTTTCATTAGACAATATGCATGATTTGCAGATTTGTCTATCTGAGGATTTTTTTTTTTAAGATTTTATTTATTTATTTGACAGATAGAGATCACAGGTGGGCAGTGAGGCAGGCAGAGAGAGAGAGGAGGAAGCAGGTTCCCTGCTGAGCAGAGAGCCTGATGTGGGGCTCAATCCCAGGACCCTGGGATCATGACCTGAGCTGAAGGCAGAGGCTTTAACCCACTGAGCCACCCAGGCGCCCCTATCTGAGGATGTTTTAATACACCTTGTCCTTTTTTTTTTTTTAAAGATTTTATTTATTTATTTGACAGAGAGAGACACAGCAAGAGAAGGAACACAAGCAGGGGAAGTGTCAGAGGGAGACGAAAGCTTTCCGCTGAGCAGGGAGCCTGATGCGGGGCTCGATCCCAGGACCGTGGGACCATGACCCGAGTTGAAGGCAGACGCTTAACACCTGAGCCACCCAGGCACCCCGACCTTGTCATTGTTAATGGCTGCATAGTATTTTACAAGGTGGAGGGGCCAGCATTTACTTAACCAGCCCACTAGGAATGGATATTTAGGTTGTTTCCAATTTTTCATTATTATAAACCCTTCAGTGTGGAAAACCTACACGCTCCCTTTACACAAATGTGTGAATGTTTTTCTCAGGTGGATCTCAAGAGGTGGGGCCACTGGGTCATGGGCAGCCTTAACTGAGAGGTAAGGAAACTTCACTCTGACAGAGGAGGGAATGACTCAAAGTCACACAGCAGGTTTGTGACAGTGTGGAGACCTGACCTTTTGGGTTCTCTTCCTTAAGTGTTTTAAGTCATTCATGGTCTGAACCGGCCCTCAAGGTCTACACAATTTTTCATAAGAACACCTAAATGTTATTTGCCTTTTATGCTCCCATCCTTTCATGAGTGGTCGTTAGAGTTTTCCAGAGGCTACATGATGTGTGATGACATCATTGCTCTGAATCTAAGGGAATGCATTGGGCTGCTTTTATCACTGGTGAGACCAGAATTTTTCTTCATGCTAATTGGCTATTTTAATTTTTTATTTATTTATTGCTTTCTGGTATCTCTTACCCATTTTCTAGAAAAATATTTTTCTTATTAATTTATAAGTGCTCTTTACATATTAAGCACATTGAACTTTTCTCTCATATTGTGGCATTTTCTCCAGTTTGTAGTTTGCTGCTATCTTTGACTTTTGACTTTGTGTTATGTTGTTTCATTTGGGAGGCTTTTCCTATGATTTCTCCATTGCTTTTATGCTTAAGTAGTTCATACCTATCATAGAATATGTTAAGTGTTTACCTCTGCTTTCTTCTACTTTGTTCCTGCAATGACCGTAATCTTTTGTCTGTGGACCACCATTGGCTTTCTCAGAGTAGCTTGGGCAGGAAATGACACAGGCTTGCCCCCCAGTTCTCGGGGTGCTGGAGCTGTAGGAGCAGGTTGACTGGAAGCTCAGTCTCTAAGGAAAAGGAAGCCCAGGTCAGAGACAGCCTCTCCTCAACTTTAGGTTCCAGGAGGTACTAGTCTGAGTCCCTACTAAGATGACTAGTGGGCCAACACCTGGACAGATGGGGGCAGGGTCTGGAAGGGCAGACCTGGGGACCGGAACAGGTACACATACTGAGCGCCCAGCCTAGACCTCTAGCCTCTAGGCTTCTTCCCCCAGGGGCGCCAGCAGCATGCCAGGGACAAGGAACAGTATGCCACAGGACAGTCTGGGGCTTGGTCTCTCTGTTCTTTGTTGAGCCTCCCTGAGCTGCCACAAGTCCCTCCTCCTCCTCCCACAGGCAAGTTGAATGGGAGCTGCCAAGTTCATCCACCTTGACCAGCTGTCCATGGAGTTTGGGGGCAGCATGAATGATGCTGACCCACTGTGACAATTGGGCTGGGAGCAGCTGTTGTAGGATTCCCATTCCTAGGGAGGTTGGAGGGAGTCTGGCCAGGGAAGGCTATGAATTCATTGTGCTCCTAGAGATCAAAGGGGAGGCTATGGGAGCCACAAGACTTGCCTAAGAATCTCTCCGTCCTCTCCACAAAGGTTTGGTCCATGAGTAGAACATCTACAGTGGAGCCGATATGTTTGGAATGAACTAGGCTCTAGATGTAGATGTAGACTGTGTCCCAGGGATGGCCAGACAGCCACAGCAAAGCAACCAAAACATGAAAGACTGAAGGCAGTCATCCCTGGGATCCCATTTTTTAAGGGCTCACCAAGCACCCCTTCTCAACAATCTATTCCAAAATCTTTTTTTTTTTAAAGATTTTATTTATTTATTTGACAGACAGAGATCACAAGTAGGCAGAAAGGCAGGCAGAGAGAGGAGGAAGCAGGCTCCCTGCTGAGCAGAGAGCCAGATGCGGGACTCAATCCCAGGACCCTGGGATCATGACCTGAGCCCAAGGCAGAGGCTTTAACCCTCTGAGCCACCCAGGCGCCCCTGTTCCAGAATCTTGATAGCAAGTTTATTCAACTGATTCCCAAATCCAGTGCCTGGTTCCTATCATCCTCTATGGTTCTACCATGTTATCTTACCCAGATGGCACCAAGGTTCTGGGGCCAACTGGTAGGGGAATTTAGTTGGAAAAGTGCCACATGGGAGGGGAGGGCATTGGAGAGCCATGTCAAGGATGGAGGGATTTCCCTGGCTTGGGTTGCCTTGGTCCCATGATCTGCCATATCCCACCCACCGTTCTATCTGTTTCTAGCAACTGCCCTTGCTACAGTCTTCTGGAGACATGGGCTGAAGACCAGAGCTGTTGGCCAGATAACAGACATGTTCACAGCTGTCCCCACCTGCCTCCTCTCCTACAAAACCTTCACTCTGAGCCCACACTCCCCTGCCCCAAATCTTTGTCTTTGCTCACGCTGTTCCCTCACCTAGAAGGCGTGCTTTTCTTCCCTCTGTACAAAGTTTCCCTCCAGCAAGCGGTGCTGAGTCACAGTGAGGGCAAGTACTTGGTGTGTCATTTACACCCATGAGATTCTCTCTTTCTACTGAATAATCCCGAGAGCTTCGACAAACCTGTACAGTCCTAGGACCACTGCCACAATCAGGACACACAACAACTCCATCTCCTCCCAAATTCCCTCCTGCGGTCCCTTTGCCATCCACCCTTCCCCCACCCCAGCCCTGACAACCACTGATCTGTTTTCTAACGCTATGGTTGACTTTTCCGAAAATGCCGAATTATACGGTATGTGGTCTTTCGGATCTGGCTTTCTTCTTTTGGTATGACGCCTCTGAGAACCATCTGTGCTGTTGCCTGTGTCAGTGGTTGGCTCCTTCTTGTGGCTGAGTGGTGTTCCATTGCATGGAAGCACCGCGCCGTGTTTATCCATTCCCCCGGTGGAAGGTTAGCTGGGTTGTTTCCAGTTTGAGGCAATTACTAATAAAGCCGCTATATGAATACATGTGCAGGTTTTTGTCTGTTCCTGTTTTCATTTCTCCAAGATAAATATCCAGGGGTGGGATCACTGCTGAGCCATACGGGAAGTGTCTGTTTAGTGTTGTAGGAAATTGGCAAACTTCTTTTTTTTTTTTTTTTTGCCTCGTTCTGCATTTCCCACCCGAGCATTTGAGCATTCCATTTTCTCCACACCCCTGCCTCGGTATCCTCGGTTATCTTGATGTTCTGATGCCACTCTAATATGTACGTGGTGATATTTCTGTGGTTTTAATTTACATCACTAATGACTAGGGCTGTTGAGCTTCCTTTCATGAAGAGGGCATCATCTATGAGATAAGGCAGACCCAAGTTCAAGTCCTGCGTCTGGCGCTTACTGAGTGACCTTGACCAGATCTCTCGGGGGCTCTGTTTCCTCATTGACAAATGGGGAAGATAACGGTATCTATCTTTGGGTGGTTGCTATGAGGAGAAATGAGATCCACAGGCACCCAGTGAGCATGGTAGGTTGCGGGGAGGGGCAGACAGCAGTTGCTCATGGGTGCTGGTAACAAGTGGTTGGAGCCCACCAGACACCTACCCACATGTGTCCCACAAGCTTTGCCTAGGCATCTTCATCTCACCTGCTCTGCTCGCCCCAACTGTCCCAAAGAACCCTCTGTCATTTACAACAACTCTGACCTCCCACTGCCCTCTCTGGGTCTGGTGCCACCCCCTCCCACTATCTCCCCCGAGCTGGCTGCTGGCTCACCCTAGCATGGTCAGCCCTGCCCCTGATCTCTCACACTTAGGCCTCAGTAAACCTCTTACATCTGTCCCTGAATTTGACTTTCTCACTTACCTGTTTCTGGACTTCCTTCTCTTAATTCAGCTAATAGTTCAAAACCCCCGCCCTTCTCAGGTCATTAGAGAGCTGTCCCCCATCCCACCCTGCAGGGACATCTTGGCCAGATCCAGGGCATGTGTCATATGTTTTCTGGGGCCCTTGTCCAGCCTGTGCTATATCAGTGCCTGTTGGTGTCTGCTGCCATCAGCTTGTAAACTTACACATCTTTCCATAGACTCTCTCCTTGGGTGGTGACTGCCCGTCCAGACTCGGGACAGTCGTCCCTAGTAAATGGTCTTGCATCCATCCCAGTTCAACACACACCACAGAACAGTAATGCAGACTGCAGCTGTCTGCTTGGGCCCCGAGTGCCAGGCATTAGGCCTGCAAACTCTCTCTGGCTCTCAGAATACCCCCCACCCCCATTCTGAGGGTCAATGCAAACTTGGTCATGCAACAGTGATTCTGATAGCAGGGCAAGAAGCCCCTTGTGCATGTCCCTCCCTGCTGCCCCGGCCAGGTCCAGGCTTGTCCACTCACCCAGGGCCTCCGGGACACCACCACCCTGCAGCCATAGCTGGGGCTGCTAGTGTACCTTACGGCAGAGGGGGAAAGCAGCCTGGAGGTCCCTGCTCTGGGAGCACAGATGGCCCTGGGCCCAGAGTGTGGTGGGCTCTTGAATGTACATAGCTAAGGAGTTGGCGGGACACACAGGAGCTCCTGACATTTCCCATCCGGTGTCCACTGACAGTCTCAGCACTGGGCCAGTGCATAGCATGGAGCAGGTGCATAGCGAATGAATGATGGATGAATGAATGAATGATGCCAAATTCCTCCTCTGCTCTGTGTAGGGCTGATGCATTGCTGGGATGATCTGCTAGGAGGCTCATCCCTTGTACCAGAACCCCAGGGTCTCCTGCCTGACCCCTGGTCTCCTGAGCCTGGGCTGCAAGCTGGCAACCAAATGCAGCTTCCATGAGCAGGACCCCCTCATGGCCCACAAGCTGAACTCAGCAAGCCACAGATCTCAGACCAGCCTTGCCACCAGACCAGGCCCCAGGGCCTGAGTTCAGGCTTCGAAGAACTAGTCCCCCTTCCAAGGACAGGGGAAGCTTTGGTGGGGCTCAGCCACGGGACTCTTCCAAAGTCCTTTTTTTTTTTTTTTTTAAAGATTTTACTTATTCGTTTGCCAGAGAGAGAGAGCACAAGCAGGGGAGCAGCAGAAGGAGAAGGAAAAGAAGGGACTCGAGCCTAGGACCCGGGGATCATGACCTGAGCCGCAGGCAGCTGCTTAACCAACTGAGCCTCCCAGGCATCCCTCTTCCAAGGTCTTACTGCTCATTCTACAGCTCTAGCCTCTTCTAACGGGTTCCTCCTCAGCCTTTGGTCTCTCTACCCTCCTCAACCCTGCCTTACGCCTGGCTTAACCTTGTATGCCAAACATCCTTTCTTCCTGTCTCTCTGTGCTTCCTCACTGAGCGTGTCCTGTCCAGAGGAACTGGCTTGGCCCACAGGGTCCATGTGCTGACATGTCCCAGCTGGGACACCTGGGGTGGGGGGTAGGCAGGGCCTCCAGGGTCCTGGGCTATTGGTCTGTGCTTCTGCCTTTGAGGAAAAAAAGAAAAACAAACTTGTGTTTCTCCAAAGTTAAACACAGAGGGGCACCTGGGTGGCTCAGTGGGTTAAGCATCTGCCTTCGGCTCAGGTCATGACCCCAGGGTTCCAGGATCAAGTCTCTCATCAGGCTCCCTGCTCACTGAGGAGTCTCCTTCTCTCCCTCCCTCTGTTGCTCCCTCCCTACTCATTCTCTCTCTCTCTCAAATAAATAAAATCTTTTTAAAAAACTGTTAAACATAGAATTGTCATATGACCCAGCAATTCCACTCCTAGGTAGATATCCCAAAGACTTGAAAACAGGGGTTCGAACAAAACCTGACACCCGCATTCACAGCAGGACTATTCACAACAGCCAAAAGGTAAAAACAGCCCAAGAGTCCACCAACAGACGAATGAATAAATTCAATGTGGTTTATTTCTACAACAGAATATTATTGATTCATAAAAAAGAATGAGGTACTGATACAAGTTAGAATGTGGATGACCCTTGAAAACATGGTGCTAAGTGAGCAAAGCCACACACAAAAGGTCACGTGACGGAGGATACATTTTATATGAATTATCCAGAATAAGTAAATGCATAGAGATAGAAAGCAGAT
The DNA here is from genome assembly GCF_002288905.1 of Enhydra lutris kenyoni. Taxonomy (NCBI): domain Eukaryota; kingdom Metazoa; phylum Chordata; class Mammalia; order Carnivora; family Mustelidae; genus Enhydra; species Enhydra lutris. The sequence goes on along the minus strand of NW_019154157.1, from coordinate 2,656,389 downwards.
TGGTGGTGGCCAGAGGATGGGGGAAGGGGAATGGCGAGTGACTGTTTAATGGGGGTTCCCCTTTGGGGTTGATGAAATGTTTTGGAAGTAGCTAGAAGTAGTGGTTGTACAATATTGTGCATGGACAAAATGCCACTAATGGTATGCTAAAATGGTTAATTTTCTGTTACATGAACTTTATCCCAATAAGAAATTTTAAAAAAATAACACTTGTGGGAGTGCCTGGTGGCTCAGTTGGTAGAGCATGTGTGTCATGAATTCGGGGTCATGAGTTTGATCCCTACTTTGGGTGTAGAATTTACTTAAAAATAAATAAACAGACAAACAAACAAATAAATAAAACTAAAGTAATATTTATGGATTCCTTTCCCCCAAATATAAAAATAACACACATGCAAAGAAATACAATCCACAGGGAAATACGGGTTGGCCACACAGTCATGGAAAAATAAAAGCTAATAAAGAACAGAAGGGCTGACCAAATTTATGAAGTCGGACTTTATAAATAGGTAGGAAGGGGGTCAAGGAATTAACGGGCACCAGGGGCCACACAAAATAACCAAGAAGGATGTGTCAATAGTATGTTTTTAGGGACTCCTGGGTGGCTCAGTCGGTTAAGCAACTGACTCTTGGTTTCAGCTCAGGGTCATGATGAGAGTGCCCCGATATCATGACCAGAAAAACCCCAGTGGGTGTTATAAACAAATGAAAGTCAGGTCCTCCTTAGCAGTCCCAGTAGGCTGGCAAGGACAGTGCTCTGCTCCAAGGCCAAGCCCAGCTGCCCAGGCCACTCCCCGGCTCTCCCTCTTGCAGCCAGCCTTGTCCCTCTGGGCTCACACTCCACTTCCCACCTGGGTCTGCAGCACTTCTGCTAAGTGCCTCCGGCTGATGAGAACCGAGTGGCTTCACTGGTTGCCAAGGCCCCAGCACTGGTCTCTGCATTGCCTTCACATGGGCCTCATGACCACCCTGCAGGGTGGGCAGAAGGGTCTAGTTTCCCAAGAACAGACAAGGAAACCGAGGCCCAACAGAAGGGTGTCGCCTGCCCCAGATTCCACCCAGCTAGTAAGAGGCACAGATGGGATTAGACTGGTCTTTTTTTTTTTTTTTAAAGATTCTATTTATTTATTTGTCAGAGAGAGACAGAACTCAAGCAGGGGGAGTGGCAGGCAGAGGGAGAAGCAGGCTCCCTGCTAAGCAAAGAGCCAGACGTGGGGCTTGATGTGAGGACCCCGGGATCATGACCTGAGCCGAAGGCAGCCGCTTAACCAACTGAGCCACCCAGGCATCTGCAGACTCGGTCTTCAGGATTCCAGGGAGGATTCTTTGCTGCTTTGGTGGGGGTTTGAGGGGCACTGTAGTTGGAGGGAACTGTCTGAACAAAGGCTTTGAGCTGGGAAAGCCTTGTATAAGGTATACAAAACTCGTATAAGCTATACACCTCGTTCAGAGTCAAGTTGCCCTCACCGATTTACAAAAGCTGTTATCGCGTATTAAGTATCCTGCGTGCTCTCTCTCTCCATTCAGGCATGTGAATTCCTGTGTATAACTTGAATAAGCTATACACCTCGTTCAGAGTCAAGTTGCCCTTACAGATTTACAAAAGCTGTTAACGCATATTAAGTATCCCGCATGCTCTCTCTCTCCATTCAGGCATGTGAACTCTTGTGTACTCTGCACGAGTAGGGGTATGCGTAATCATCAACATGGTTTTATTTATTTATGTATTAAAAATCTTATTTGTTTGAGAGAGAGAGAGAGAGCATGCAGGTGTGGGGGAGCAGGGAGCCCAACGCAGGACTTGATCCTAGGACCCGGGGATCACAACCTGAGCCAAGCATGCTTAACCAACTAAAGCACCCGGGCGCCCATCGACATAGTTTCATATTGGTTTCCTCCCAGCAGCCAAAATTGTTGCCAGGCTTACCCCACTAGGAAGGAGTCTGCACGTGGGAACTCTGGCCACATTCTCGGGACCATGGAAAAGGGGTTTCCCATCTGTGCATTCAGGTTCCTGGGATTTCCAACATTTATCTCAAGAGCAAACCTCTTCCCTCTCCTTTCTCCCCAAGCTCTTCCTCTGGGAAGATGGTAAGCAGTTGGCCTCTAAGGTCAGACTCACCTGGCATGGCTGCTGGCTAGCTGAGTGACTTTAGTCAAGTGGTTTAACCTCTCTGAGCTAGTTTCCTCCAATGCAAAACAGCGTTGATAGTAGTACCTACATCACTGGGTTGTTAGGTCAAAAAAAAAAAAAAAAAGGCAATGAAAAACAGATTATCTTACTCAGTGCCCATCACAGAATAAGTGTTCAGAAGATAGTAGTAATTATTATGACTCCTGGCGGTAGCCACCCAAAATGGCCCCGAATGAGCCATACCTCTTGGTTTTCACCCCCTTGTTCAGTCCCCTCTGACACTAAGCAGGGCTGATCTTTGTAACCAAGAGGATATTGCAGAAATGATGGGGTGTGGCTTACAAGGCTTGGTCATAAAGATGTTGCCACGTCTTCCTTGCTCTCTTAGCTCACTTGCTCTGGGAAAGCCAACTGCCATGTTGTCTGGAGAGCGCCCCGTGGAGGAGGAACTGTTGTTAGGAGTACCAATAGCCAGCAACGACTGGCCAGATACATAAGGCAGCTCGGAAGCCGACCCTCCCGCCCCACTCAAGCTTTCAGATGACGGCAGTCCTGGCTGACATCTCGGCCGTAACCTCGTGGGAGATCCTGAACCAAAACAAGCTAGCTATACCACCCCGTAACTCCTGGCCACAGAAACCAGGAGATAAGAAACGTTTGGGCACCTGGGAGGCTCAGTCACTTAAGCGTCTGCCTTTGGCTCAGGTCATGATCCCGGGGTTGTGGGATTGAGTCCCGCATCAGCCTCCTTGCTTGGGGGTTGAGAGGAGGAGGGGCTTGCTTTTCCTTCTGCCTGCCACTCTCTCTCTGCCAAATAAATAAATTCTTAAAATAAAAAAAGAAATGTTTATGGCCATTTTAAATGACTATGTTTTGGAGTAATTTGTTATCATTGATATAGAGATCAGTAGATAAGTAATACACCCCTCTTTATGCCCATGACCTTCATCCCACTCCACCCTTTATTCCCACTTTAAGCTGAAGTGGAAGGCAGTCATCATCAGGGCTGGGCTGGACAGAGAGCATAGCCTGGATATTGACCCGGAACAAAGGACAGAGCGGGGATATACCCAGGTCAGAGGGCCTCTGTAGTGCCTGACCCCCATTAGGGGATTAGCCAGCCACCCTCAGGCCTGCAGATCTCACCTGCCCTTAGGAGAAGACCCATGAGTGCTAGAGGAGCCAGGATCTGGGGCAAGTCAGGCAGTTAGCTTTCTCCCTTTGGGAAATGGGATAATAATGAGCCAGTTACCCAAAGCTTCAGAAAGGACTAATTGTGGATTAAATGCAGTTTGGAGTTCTGTGCCAGACTCTTCCCGCCGGCCTGTGGGGGCAGGGAGGAGCCCCCTTCAGACACTTAATTTCCATCCTCAGAGCCAATTCCGGTGGGAGGGTAAGCTACATGGAACCTGAGGCTCAGAGAAGCTGAGCAGTTTGCCTTGCGTCACACAGCCAGCAAGTGTCAGATTTGGGAGGCGAATCACGCATCTGGCCCAGAGCCCATTGTCCTGGCCTAAGTGAGGGGTAGCTTAACCTAGTCTGGGAGGGGATCTTCCACAGGCAGGCCCCAAGAGTTGCTGACTGTGGGTCAAAGCCAAACTTCAAAAGTGAATCTGGCAGAGGAAAGAGCACTGGACAGGGAGTCAGCAGCCCCAGTATGGCCTGGATTGGCTCACTTCCTCTCTCTTTCTGGGTCTCAGTTTGCTCAGTCTCCAAAAGAGGGCTCAAAGGTCTTTCTCTAGGACCCCAACCCCAAGTGAGCTGTTAACCTTTGTCTTCAAGGACACAAGGGAGTATTCAGCTCTGGGCTAAGCATTAAATTAGTCCTGACATGATACTATTATTATACCCATTCCCCAGGTAAAGAAACTGAAGCCTGAACTCAGGACATGATTTGCTCAGCCCAGATCTGAACACAATTCTTGACCCCAGCTGTCTGGTAACTGGGTTTATTCCTGACCTGGAAGGAATGCACCCTCTTTCAAGTGCAGAACACTCTGAGGGCAGGAATTGGGCCCTCCATGGCCTCACTGCTCCCTCTGTGTTCATGGATGCGTGTCAGTCTCCCTGGAGCCCACGCTTGCCCTGAGCAACCACGAGGGAAAGACCCTAAGGACCCTCATAGGCTAGAGAGGAAAACTCATGCCTGCTCCACCCGCCCCCCTCCAGGCTGTAGCTGAGGTGGTGATCTGCTTAGGCCAGACTCCCCTGACTAGCCCTTGCCTATGCCATCCAACATGTGAGCTAACGCTCGGTGGATATGGCTTGTCCAAACTGAAACCCGCTGCAGCTGCAAGTATGAAACACACGTGGGATTCCAAAGACTTGTTGCCCCCCCGCCAAAAAAAAAATTTTAAAAAATAATAAAACCTCAGTAATAATTTCTATATTGATTACATATTGAAATGATAGTAGTTTGGCTGTATCGGGTTAAATAAAATCTATTATTAAAATTTATGTCACTCGCTTTTTTTTATTTTTGAATGTGGCTACTAGAAAATTTGAAATAACACGTGACTCACATTTGTGGTTTTTGTTATATTTCTTTTTTTTTTTAATTTTATTTATTTACTTGACAGACAGAGATCACAAGTAGGCAGAGAGGCAGGCAGAGAGAGAGAGAGGAAGGGAAGCAGGCTCCCTGCTGAGCAGAGAGCCTGATGCGGCGGGGCTCGATCCCAGGATCCTGGGATCACGACCTGAGCCAAAGGCAGCGGCTTTAACCCACTGAGCCACCCAGGCGCCCCAATTTTTATTTATTTATTTGATAGAGATCACAAGGAGGCAGAGGCAGGCAGAGAGAGAGGAGGAAGCAGGCTCCCTGCCAAGCAGAGAGCCCGATGCGGGGCTGGTTTTTGTTATATTTCTACTGAAGAGTGCCGTGTAGCCTCTGGCCACCAAGACCCTCAGAGGTGGGAAGAGACCCAGAGCTATAGAACTCGGAGGGACCTCAGGGGCCTTGGGTGCTGCCTTTCCTGGTACAGAAGGAGAAACTGAGGCCAGTGTAAGCCTCTTTCCCCCGACTTACCTGGCCCAGTATCTTCTGTTGCAATCAGATCACCCACTTGTCTACCTGTGCTGCCCACAGTGGCCAGGATGGGATCTGACTCTCTGGCCTTGTGTCCAGGTCCCGTTCTGTGGCTTCCTACAGGGCCCTGTCTTTTACCCAGTGGCAGCCCTGCCATGCCTACCCCTCCCCCAGAAAGCCAGCCCCTTCCTCCTGGGCCTCTAGTCCCTACCTCAAGGTGACTTGCAGGATCCATTCCTTGCTAGGTCCCTGAGCTACTGGCCCCTGGACTCACTGCTCTGGGTTCAAATAGTCATTTGTAAAATGAGGACAGTGATGCTTGCCCCACTGCATTGATGTGGGCATGTTGAAAGTGACACCATCTACTGTCTCTCTCTCTCTCTCTCTCTCTCTCTCTCTCTCTCACACACACACACACACACACACACACACACAGCTGTCCACGCTGCCTCAGTCTCCCACCCTCTATACCTATGGTCCCATCAGATGCTTCCTTGAGCTGGGCTGGCCATTGCTCACCCCCCAGCAAAGGCCTGGAACCCGCTGTCATGGTGTCCCAGTGTGTCCCAGGCTCCATCTACCACCCGATGTATCAGGAGGACCGGCGCATGATTCATACAGCTGTTAGAGCTCGTGGTTTCGGGAAGAGGAGAGACTTTCCAGGTCCAGACCCAGCAGATGGGTGGGTAACCACGCCTTCAGGTGAGGGTTGGGGGTTGGGTGGTCACCACAATGACGACTTCCAGCCACAGACTCTCTCCACACCCCCTTGAACAAGCAGAGACAAGTATACACATGATTGTCACTGGCAAGACCCCTTGACTCCCTGAACTCTGGACACTCCTAGAGGCTTCTACGGAACTCTCCATTTCATCTTTTGGAAACTGATGAAATGCTGGAACAGGGAAAGAAACATTTGAGGACGTTGCCTGTGCAGGGGAATCACAAAGTGCCCAATGGTTAGCGTCACTATCATGTTAAAATCCCCCTCTGAATATTCATCCCAAGCCCTAATAAAAGGAGACTGCTTACCCCTATTCAGCGGAGCACAGTTTTGGAAATTAATCCCCTCCATCTCCTTCTTTGCTGCAAATAAAGATCATTGTGAGAGGCAACACCAACTGGTGTAGTCCGTTTCCACCTGCAGCTCACCAAGGAGCTTGACCCCCTCGGGTCCCTAACAAGAGCATCTGTGTGCATGGGGCTTTGCACGCAGTAGGTACTTGTCTCAGTCTGGTTCGCCCCAAGGCAAACTCAGAAACAAGGACTCCAATGCAGGAAGTTTTTTTCCAGAGGTGATCCTGGGAAAACCCAAGGGGGGAGGGAGGGGAGAGTGAGACGGAAGATGGACGGCAGCTGCACAGGGAGGGTAAGCAAGCAAGTGAGGCAGAGCCCAATCCCTGTGGGGACCAATGGAAGGCGGCGTGGACCGGGCACCTCAGAGTTCCCACCTGACTGTTTGAGGATATTTACATGCCAGCTTCTCATGGTCTTGGGTCAAGGGCAGCTCCAGGCACGGTCAATCCCGCAGGCACTGCCGGCCTGCTGGGCGTGTGGCTCTGGAGGGTGGAGAAGGGCCTCGGGAAGTGGTGAGGCTTCGTTCTGGTTGGAGGCCAAAGGCTTCAAGTGTTCTGGGAGCCCCAGACTCTTCCTCCCCATCTGAACAGAGCCTGGAATAGGGAAGGGGAAGGTCTGAGGCCGTGCAGCAGTTGTGTGACTATGGAGACTGTCTGAACTTAGTGCTCACTCAGCACACTGAACCCCACGTGCCCAGCACCAAGCAGAGCACGCACGTGGATGGCCCAGCAGAGCACGCACGTGGATGGCCCAGCTGAGCCCCTGATGGTCTTCCCTTGGTCTTGCGTGGGGGTAACTGGAGTGGATCTGCTCCTCCTGTAGGACCTCCTCAGCACCCCCACAGACCCATAAACTAGAGCTTTAGCCCCTGGGGCAAATGCAGACCACCCTCCCCTGCTGCTTCCCTGGCCCCTCCCCTGCTTCCCCACTCCCAGCTCCTCTGGTCCATCCTCCGGCAGCCTGCCTCCAAGAGCCTTCCCCTGCTCCAAAGCCCCCCTTGGCTCCTTGCTGCCAAGGAGAGAAGTTGTAAACCCCTGAGCTTGAAGTGCAAGTCCATCTGGGGTCCTTCCGGAGCTGATTTTTCCTTCTCGCCTTCTTATTCCAGGACTCTTGCCTCTCCACTGTTTCCTGTCCAGCTTTTGCTTCTGCTGTTTCTTCTCCCTGCAATGCCTTTCCTTGCAGTATCATCCTGCATCCAGTATCTGCCTCCCTCAAAACCTATTCCAAATGCCTGGTCTGCTCCTTTTTCTGCTCTGTATTCTTCGCTGGCAATTGAGCCTCCCCTCCCCGACTGAAGTCCTATACCTCACTGTCATCTGCTCTCCGCCCAGCCGTTGTGAGCCCCTCATAGGTCCCTGCCTTGGGCTCCTTAAGAGGCTGGTTCATCTTTGTATATTCCCACCTGAGCACCCATCATGGTACATTGTACACAGAAGGTGCTCAATAAGAGCTTATCAAAGACATGATGGCAAGGAAGTTGGCAAGGGCTATCTTTCCTTTCACAGTTTCTCTACTGCTCTCTAGTACCCCTGGGTTGTCCCCAGCCTGCCCAGGACCTGCCTACTCCCCAGAGTAAGTGTTCCCCTGGGTCCCTGCCTCTACCAATCCCTGTCAACTCTTACCTGACCTGTGTCCCATCCCAGCAACACATGACTTTTCACCTTGTGAATTCATTCCTGCACTTGCGTGCTTTGGCTAATGTGTTACCTTCCAGTGAAAATGAGGGCCCAGTCACTTAAGAAGGCAAGTAGGCTCTGGAATGCCCTCAAGGGAGGAAGTAACTTTCTCTTGCCCTACTGGCTAGAATTTCAAGCAGATTCTGCTCTGAGTGCAGAGCTCTACACAGGGCTCCATCCTATGACCCTGAAATCATGATGAACTAAAATGGAGAATCAGATGCTTCACCAACTGAGCCACCCAGGCACCCTTCTTCTCTTCCCTCCTCCCTTCCATCCATCCCTCCCCTCCCTTCCTCTTCTCTTTCCTTCCTTCCTCCCTTCTTCCCTTCCTTTCTCCCTTCCTCCCTCCCTATTTCCTTCCTTCCTTTCCCCTTTAAACATTTATTGAAAACCAACTGTGTGCCGGGCACTGGCCTGGGTACTAGAGGCTGCTTGTGTCAAGACAAACGCAGATCCTGTCCTGGAGAAGCACACCATCAGTGCCTGGCCGACAAGCACCTCTGCAGTTGTGCCCTGGTGAGCGGAACTGAGATGGGGAGCCTGGAGGCCCTAAGCTAGCTTGAGGGCTAGGATATCGGGGAAGAAGGTCCAGAGGAGGCGGCAGAGCTTGCTTTGGAGTCACTTAGCGATGTTAGGCCTGCAACAGGAAGGACACTTTATGGTAGAGGGAAGAGCCTGTGCGAAGCAGTTTCATGGCTTCTCCTCAGGGGTGAGGGGGACCATGGAGCGCTCAGAACCTAGGATGGCCTCTGGCTATCAGTGGATCACAGGGGCAAGCCTGGGGGAAGGGATCCAGGTGAGGGACAGAGGCCTGACCCAGAGCAGGGACCGGGCACAGACCATGTGTGTGTGTCCTGAGGCTGCTGTGTAACAAAGCGGCACAAGCTGGATGGCTTTAAAACAACAGAAATTTATTCTTTCACAGTTCTGAAGGCTGGAAGGCTGAAATCAAGGTGTCAGCAGAGCCATGTTTCCTCTGAGACTCTGGGTAGAATCCTTCATTGCCTCTTCTTAGCTTCTGGAGGTCACTGTTGACCCTTGGCATTCCTTGGCTTGTAACTGCCTCACGCCAATCTTGGCCTGTCTTCACATGGCGTTGTCCCTGTGAAGGGACACATGACATTGCCACTTCTTAGAAGGACACTGGCCATCTTGGATTAGGACCCACCCTAATGACTTCATCTTTACTTGATTAAATGTACAAAGACCCTATTTCCAAATAAGTTCAGTCATAGGGAAGTGGGGGTTAGGGTTTCGAGGTATCTTTTTAGGGGTTACAATTCATCTCATAACAGAGAGGAACAGGTAGTTCCACTGAATTTCTCCCAGGGCACAATCATGACCCTCGCCCTGGCTTTCACCTGTAGGCCCAGGCCTAACCATGGGTGCCCCCAGCCCCTGGCGGCGCCGACCGTCATGACCGGCTGACCAAATTTGGTACCATGGCGCCCTCTGCTGTCCAGGTGTGGCAACAGCAGTGTGGCTCCTGGGGATTAAGCAGCTCTGCCCCTTGGAGACTTCATACATTTTCAACCATTGAGAAGACCTCCATCCCGAGGCTGAGATGGCCAACTAGAAGGCACCGAGGGTCTGGAGGCTGCAAGCACCAGCCCTTGGTGTCTGACTGACCTGGGTTTGCATCCTGCCTCTATGGCTGCATGGCTGGTTGACCCTGGGCTTGTCGCTCAATTTCTCTGTGTTTTGGTCGCCTCCTCAAGAGAGCAAAGGGGATTGTTCATGTTCCCATGGGGCATAGAGCTGAGCACAAAGTGCCCGCTCATACCAGTCAACTACTCATTGTTAAAATATTAATTATGTTAATAAATGAGTTAATAACTGTAATGTTCTTAAACCAGACAGATAGTAAATGCTAATGGAGCAATTTATATTCTTGGCATCTACTATTTGCCAGATTTATTCTCCTTGGATCCCTAAGGGCTTAGAAGTGCCAATATTAATAATAAATAATTAGATGGCATATAATATTATTATCGGTATTTATAGGCCCTTAAGGTCCAAGGAAATAAAATTAGGAGGTTCCACAAGCCCAAGATATTATTTTATTGCACTAAATCATATTTCTCTTTGACAAATAAAATGTGTATTGGGGGGAGATTATCTCATAAATTTGGAGTCAATAATATCTTGGCTCTTTCTTTCTTTCTTTCTTTCTTTCTTTCTTTCTTTCTTTCTCTCTTGGCTATCCTTCCTTCCTTCCTTACCCTTAGTTCTTTCCATATGAATTAAATAAAGCCTTCATAAGTGTCCTTATTTCTTGCTGCAAAGAACTTTAGGAGGCTAAAGGGGTTTGGTGAGTTCAAAACTCCCCCAGGCTGACCAACCATCCTGGTTGCCTAGGACTGAGGAGTTTCCTGGGATTTGGGAACTTTCAGTGCAAAAACTGGGACAATCCCAGCATACTGAGACAGTTGGTCCCCTTAAGTTCTTTCCACCCTGCTTGGACCAGAAACTCACTCCCAGGAGAAAGACTGATTCAAATCCAGGGAGGGGTTAAGAGCTCACTTATCTGGCCTGAAACCCAGTTCCTACAGTAATAAGATGGTGACCTTTAGTAAATCACTTAACCTCTCTGAGTTTTGCTCTATAAAGCTGGGATGTTGTGGATATCCAGATAAGGTGTACAAGTACTTGGCTTGGAGCCTGGTACAGACAGTTCTCCAATAAACTCATTTGGCTGTGGATTCTACCTTTTGTGTCTGGCTCCTGGCTCCTAGTTAGAGACCCATAAGTCCTGTGCCCCAGAGAGGGAACTTGTCCCCCTGGGGAGGCTGAGGGAGGCAGGTGGTTAAAGCTGAGGCATACTCACACTGCTGCAAGGCGTCTGGGGCCCCAGAGAGAAGGTTTAGTTTAGGGTCTGATGTGTACTTCAGTTAAGTCCCTTCTGATCTCTCTCAGAATGTCAATTCCCACATCTGTAATATGGGATGGTAATGGTGCCTACCTCGAAGGGTGACCGTGAGGATTAATGGGATTATACAAGGAACCCTCAGCCTGGGCCCAGGGCCTGCTGCTCAATGCTACCCCAAGAACTCCCCACTTCCCCATCACACACACACACACACACACACACACACACACACACGCATGGACTCTTAATCTTAATCTGGATGCACACTCCATCCTCCCCAGCCCCTGTTCCAGTCCTACCACTTACTTGCTGTGTGATCTTGGCCAGATGACTTTCCCTCTCTGAGTTCCCTTCCTCATCTCTGGCATGAGGAAATGACAGTTCCCGCATTGCTGACTTTTGATGAAGATGAATTGAAATAACACACTCAGCCTAGTGCTGGACACATAACCAGTGTTGGGCTGGACTCAGTGACTGGTAGAGCTCCAGGATGATCGCACGCGCGCGCATGCGTGCGTACACACGCCCTTCCAGGTTTTGGTAGTTCCTGGGAGTCCTTCAACCACACAGGGCTTCAGCACCTAACAGGTGTCGCCAAACCCTGCCACACCACTGGGCTCCGTCCCACAGACACACTCAGGCACCCGCCATGCTCTCTTGCAGGTCCCCCCATCCTCATGGGTCACCTCCCACCCAGGGCCCCACCAGTCAGCACCACTGAGGCTGATTAACAAAAAACACAACATCAAACGCCTTTACTTCTGAACTCTCCCCTTTAAGGGGAGGCAGGAAATAGAACATTCTTTTTTGGAGGGAAGGGGATTTAATTCTTTAAAAAAAAAAAAAAAAACTAGAATTAGTCAAATACTGATCTGAGGCCCTGCCTGCCGAGGGCCCCGTTCCGGCTTGGCCATGCCCCCCGCAGCAGCCCCCACCTCACCCCGGGAGCCGGGGTGGCACCAAGAGGGCCCAGTGGAAGCCGGCGGCACCCCACCCCCTGCGCCCCCACGCAGCCCCTCCTCAGCGATCCAGCTGGCCGAGGGGGCTGCGGGTGGGCGGGGTGTCACCACCTCAGAAAGTCCCGGATGAGCTTCCAGAGCTTAGTGACCCACAGGTTGACGCCGAGGTCCATCAGGTACTGGATCTCAGGCGTGAGCATGCGACGGCAGAGCTGCGCGTGCCGCTGCCCAATGCTCTTCTTGAGGTTGTAGCCGAGGATGGACTTGGCACCCAGCGGCTGCCAGGGCTGCATGGCCGAGTCCTGGATGGCGGCGGCGTCCACGGCCCTGCCCCCGTCGATGCAGATGCGCCGCATGCGCTCGTTGGCACGCCGCAAGGCGGCCACCTCCCGGGCCATGCGCTCCCGCCCGAACGCCTCCACCTTGCGCCAGAAGCTGGCGTTGAAGTGGCGGTAGAGGCGGGCGTCCAGCACGTTCCAGGCCGTGGCGCGCCGGTACAGCTCCCCGGAGAGGCGCGGCACGGCCGAGGCGCGGCGGGCGTTGAGCTTGAAGTAGAGCACGTCCTCGAGCTGCCAGCACAGCAGGTCCTTGAGCAGCACCAGGGACTCATCGAAGTACTCCTGCAGGAGCACCAGGTGGAAGCGGCGCTCCACCTCCAGGATGTGCTCCTGCACCTGCGGGTCGCCGGGGTCCAGGCTGCTGTCGTAGCCTAGGTCGAAGAAGAGCAGGTTGCGGAGGTAGTGGGCGTTGTAGCCGTTGGGGTCGTAGTAGCGGTCCGGGTCCTGCAAGAACTCGGCCAGCTTGTCGCGGCCCGAGAGCTTCCACGTGAAGGGCACCACCGAACCGAAGTAGTGGAAGGAGGACTCGAAGAGACGGGCGGGGTCGCGGAGCACGGTGATGAACGTGGCGTTGGGCGGCACCAGCCCGCGGACCTCGTCATAGTGGAAGCGCATGTGGTTGCAGATGATGTTGAAGCAGGCACCGGGCCGATAGTCCTGCACCAGGTTGCGAGCGAAGAAGGCTGGGTAGTCGAAGTCGTTGCGGCCGTTAGGGAAGGCGAACTTGAGCCCGTGCTTCTGGCCAAAGCGGAACAGGATGTTGAGCAGCGTGCTGCTGGCCGTCTTGTGCGTCTTCATGAACACGATGTCGCGCCGAGGCTGGCAAGCTCCCGCAGAGCTGTTGGCCGGGGTCTGGGTCTCCGGCTCAGCGGGCTCCGGGGAGCAGGGCGCTGTGCCTTCTGGGGTCCTTCTGTGGACGGAATGGTGGGGAGAGTCTCAGGGGCTGCTGGGGGCCCTCCCGGAGGCAGAACCCCCAGTGCACCGGTGTCTATAAAGATTGGGGCTTGTTGGGGATGGTGGGGAGGAGGGGAGCCAGGACAGGGGACCAGACAGGCCTGCGTCCAGGCTGCGGTGCTTGGGCAGGGTGCTTTGGCCTCTCTGGCCTCACCTTCCTCATCTGTGAAATGGGGGAAATAACAGCCCCTCTGTGATGTTGGTGTGAGGTCCAAGTGTGACAAGCTTGCTGGTTCCTGTCTCATTCCTGGCCATGGCATTGTCTGTTTATCACCAATTAGCAGAGGCTGGACCACAGGAAATTTTGTAGGTTGGTTTTCAACCCAAAATAGTCAATCATTGGTGATTTCCTCTAGTTCGGCTTGATACCACCAGCTAAGAGCACCAACCATGGCAGGCCTGGGCACAGCAGCCCCATGAGGGGATGGGATAGCCTCACGGTTAGGAGCCAGGCCTGGGGCGGGGGGTGGGGGGGTGCAGACAGTCCCCGGTCTGAATCTGGGCCTTGTGTCAGTTGAGTTCTCCTGGACAAGTCACCCCCACCTCCCGGCCCCACTGGAGCCTCAGATGGTGATCAGCCCAGCCCCACACACAGCGTTACTGGGTCCTCATACTTCTATGAGGTAGGCTCTGTTATCATGCCCATTTTACAGAGGACACTGAGGCCCAGCGTTACACAGACAGCTCTGCCCGTAGCACCATTTCTGCCCAGCACAGCATAATGCAGGGCCCAGGGTGCCCCCACACCCCAGACCCCACCCCTCAGCCCCCCAGGAGAGCCACTCACGTGGAGGCCAGGCCAGCGTGCAGTGGGGGGACAGCATAGGAGTACAGCAGCACCAGGAAGCTGGTGAAGAGTGCGCCCAGCACCAGCCCCTTGGCCATGGACACCCAGCGCTTCTTCTGTGGCAGCGGCATCTCAGACACCTGTGGGGTCACAGAGCAGGGCCAAGCATCAGGAGGCCAGCCCTGGGGAGCCCCCATGCCCGCTCCAGGCTTGGCGGGGTCAGGGGCAGCCTTTAACATTGAGACTGCCCTTTGCAGGCTCTGTGGCCCCCCGGCAAGGTCCACGTGAGGACAGAGAGACAAACACAGACACAGCGACAGGGGCACAGACAGAGACGGTGGGCAAAGCCAATACAGAGAGAGACTGGGGGATGGCACAAGAAGAAGGTTCTACTAACTGTTTCGTTTTAATTTTTTTTTTAAGATTTTATTTATTTATTTGTTAGGAAGGGGGGGGCACAAGCAGGGGGAGCAGCGGGCAGAGGGAGAAGCAGTCTCCTCACTGAGCAAGGAGTCCAATGCGGGACTTGATTCTAGGACCCTGAAATCATGACCTGAGCTGAAGGCAGCCAGTTAACTGACTGAGCCACCCAGGTGTCCCTCAGTTTAAGTTTTTAAGGGTAGGGTGGGTACCTGGGTGTCATCAGTTTACTTCATACGTTTTGGGGCTTCATAATGAATTTTTTTCTAAGACAGAAAAGAAGACCCTCTTCCAGTGGCCCGTTCTCCCCTCACCCCAGGCCTGGGGCCAGCACTATTCACAAGGAATCGTTCACTTTTCAAAGACCCAGCCAGTGTCACCTGTTCCCTGTGCCACCCTTTCCAGCTGCCCAGTGAAGGGCTGGCTCCTCAGCTCTTTTCACTGGTCCCTGTGTCCCTGGGTCTCTAGGGCAGGCAGATGGAGAAACTGAAGCTCCGAGTGAGGAAGGAGAGGGTTCAGGTCACCCAGCCAGACCTACCTCCTCTCTCTGGCTGCCAGCAGGCAGGGATGCCCAGATAAATCTGAATTCTAGATAAACAATGAATAAAATTTGTGTAATTTTATTTATTTTTGAAGTTTTTATTTATTTATTTGAGAGAGTGTGTGCGCATGCGCAAGTGTGGAGGACAAAGTGAGGGGGAGAGGATCTGAAGCAGACTCCGTGCTGAGCACAGAGGCCCCCTACGTGGGGCTCGATCCCACGACCACAAGATCACGACCTGAGCCGAAACCAAGAGTTGGGCACTTAATCAATGGAGCTGCCCAGGTGCCCCCAAATTTGTTTAATTTTACTACTGCATAGCACATACTAAAAATTATTCAGCGTTTATCTGAAAATTACATTTAACTGGGTGTCTTTTTTGTTGTTTGTTTTGGGTTTGGGGAGAAGTTTTTGGTCTAGTCTTTTGGTCTAACTGCGGCAACCCTAACAGCGGGGGACTGAGGCATGAACTGTAAGGCAGGTAGTTCGTGCTGAGGGATGGGAGTCCAGGAGAGAGCTGGGGCTTAGGGCACCTTCCTCCCTCCCCTTAGCTGTAAGACCAGAGCACAAAACTTTCCACTCTGGCTCTAACACTCGCGGCATGGGGGCCTTGGGCCTCTGAGGCCACAAGAACTCATGCACGCCACCCCGTGACCACACACACGGCATGTCCCTACCATCCCTGGGGGCAGAGGCTAAGTAGCCTGCCTAGAGGAGGACCCCACATATTTCCCTCTGGGAAAGTTACCCAAGACACCCATAAACCCTTCTTGGAGAAGGGGCACTCCAGGTCCCACCCCACCAGACAGCCCTGAGTCTTCTGCTCATACTCTAGAAATTTCTCATCACAGGAAAGGACATGAGGAAGCAATGTGCAGAGGAAGAAGCTACACAAAAGAGAAGCTAGCCTCCCTCAGGACAATGACACAGCCCTGTTCCCTCTTAGGTGGGCAAGGTGGACAAGGCAGGGGTAAACGAGAACGGGGGAGAATGTTTCTAGAAGGCAGTTCGTCCTAGCAAAAGAGGAAGGTATAAGCTCTCCAAATTCCAATGATTCTATAGAAACACTTCGGCAGAGTCCCACATGGCATGGTGTTAAACTTAAAAAATTAGAAACGACCTCAACGTCCATCAGTGGGGGATGTTACGCAAACTGAGACCTGTTCCAGACGGAGTCCTCTGCACACATTAACAAAACAAGACAGAGCTAAGTGGACTGGCTGAAAACACACCATGATCTAATAATGTGGAAAAAAAAAAAAAAAAGAAACTTCCAGAACACTATGCCCCCAAATCCATTTATGTATACATGTAGTCCCAGAAACAACTGGAGGGCAGTATTCTAAATTTTAACAGCAGTATCCTCTACCTTGCTGGGAAAAGGGGTATATACGGGAATATTTTTCTATATTATGCATTTCTGTAACAACTACTTTTTTAATCCAAAAAAAGGGCAAAATTTTTTCAACATATTTAAATAATAGGTGATAAAGAATGCAGGGTGGGGTAAGGTGGCTAGCCAGTCTGGTCATGGAAGGGGAGGTGCTGACCCCAGGCTGTGGAGGCCCCAAGCCTGTGTTTCAGTCACAGGAACCCCCATGGAGTCCCAGTTTCTCATCTGTAAAATTGGGAAGCTGATAGTCCCCCCCCGCCGCCATCACTGACTCTTTCAGAGACAGAGGAGGCAAAGAAAGCAATTAGCATGTAGTTCTCTCTCAAAGAGTGTTAGCTGTTTCCCTCCTGAGCCCCTGGGGACCTGGTCCTGGTCGTCTCAGTCTTTGTCACCCTCAGGGTGGGCTCAGGCTGCCCAGTCCCAGCACAAAGCAGCTTCATGCATCACGTGCCCCAACTGGGCTCCCATCCTGCTGGGGGACCCAGTAGAAAATAGGGCAGAGCAGTAGGCCCGGCCAGAGCCTCAGACTCCCAGCCCAAACCCTAAGTGGGGCCCTAGGCCTCAGGTTCTCTGGCTTTAAAACACGGAAGGGTAAAATTCCTGCCCTCCCCAGATCCCAGGGCCCACTCCTGCCCCAGCAGCCCCACTCACCAGGGCACTTTCTGGAAATCAGGGAGGCTGAGAGCAGAAGATCTGGGGTGGAGGCCCAGCAGCAGGGGGCAGACCAGCTCCTCAGAACCACCAATCAGGCTCCGCCTAGCCTGGCCCAGGACAGCGCCCCCAACCAGCCCATCACGGCTTCACTCATTCCTTTGTCCACTCTGCCACTTGGGCTTTCTGAAACCATGCCTGCCCTCGGGTTTCACCTTGGAGCCCCTGTTATGAGCCAGGCCCTGGGCAGGGGCTTCTCTAGAGCATCTCACTGATCCTGCTCAGCTATCCCTGGAGGCTAACCTCCTATCACCCACATTTTGCAAATGGGGAAATCAAGGTTCCAGGGAGTGATATGACTTGCCCAGGGTCACTCAGCAAGGCAGGGAGCAGGGCTGGGATTCAGGCCCTAGTCTGTCGGCCTCCAATATAAACCCTACAGCTTTGTCCGTGGCATCCCCCGCCTGGCGTGTCCCAAGCCCAGTCCCAAGCCTGCAGGAAGTGTGTATATGACAAACAGATCGACCACAGGAGGCCAAAGTGTGGCTAATGGGTCTCTGTCCCAGCAGCACAGCAGGGTCTGGCCCCTGTGGGCTGGGCCAGGGCAGCCAGGAGGAAGAGAGGAGAAACAGAGGGCACTTTGGGGCTGGTCCCTACTGTCTCAACAGCCTTCCTGCCTGGCCTCTGTGAACTTGGGCATGCCGCTCAGCCTCCCCATCTTAGTCTCCTCACGTGTACAATGGGCACACAGCACCAAGATCGGGGCAAACAGGGTCCTTGGTAATCACAGGCAGAGTCCCTGGGGAGACCAAACTCCAGACAGGGGCTGGCTGGCAGCCAGAAGCCTAGCGGAGAAGAGTCATGAGACTGAGATTTCAACACCAGGATGCACGTACACAGACAGAGATCAATATACATTAATTATTATTACCATCACTATTGACCAGGGCCCAGGTTCCCAGTCCTCCCATAAGGGAGGAGAGATCCTGTCTGTGCCCAGAGGCAGACAAGCATGAAGGGAACTCATCCCTGCGCTATTGGAGCCTGGCACCTAGTTAATGTTTGGTGAATAACCCCCATGGCCCTCAGGGCAGAAGGGAGCTGCTGCTAACTCAAGGGTGTGAGAGCCACATGTGTGAGTCACACATCCAAGGGCCACCTGGAGCCAGCACCTGGGACCAGGGTCCTGGCATTTGATACCGGGTTCAGCCGTTTCCTTTCTGTAGAAGGAAATCTAGGCAAGGCTGTGTCCCTCTCTGGGTCTTAGATTCTCCTCTAAAATGATGATGCCACCCCCCTGCATAGATGCTCTATTCAGGTCTTCCTCGTCCCACAAGGAAAGAGCCCAGCACAGGGCTGGAGCAGAGCAGACACTGCTGGGCATGGATGGCCATCAGTATAATTAACATCATTATGATTGCCCTCCCAGGGTCCCAGTTAAGGCCCCTTCAAGGTGTGTGCCCCCTTGCCTGTGATGGAGGCTTGCAGTCAGGGGACAGCCCCAGGTCCAAGGCCATGGAGTACCATGGACAATTACACTGTGGCCTGAGCCTCACAGCCTCCAATCGGGAATACAGCATAGCAGGGAGGCTAAGGCTCAGAGAGGGTGGGGTCACCCTCGAGGTCACACAGCACAGCAGCAGCAGACAGAACTAGAACCTGGGTCTTTCTTCCTCTGCCCAAGGTGGTGACAGTCCCAGGCACTCAGGGCCGATGGTCCCTCCCCTTCTATTCCTATCTTTCTTGGTTACCCTAGCGACATCGTCCTCCATCTACGCTGACAGCTGGCTCCAGGCCAGGCCCAGCAATCTTCCTGTTCCGTTGGACCAGCACCCTCTAGAGAACGAAGGAGAAACAGGACTCATCCCCACAGCAGGCACACAGGGAAACCACGCCTGGGATGGTAAACATTCTGTCCTTTGGCGTCACTGCCACAACCAGGCAGGCCTTGGTCCCAGGTGTCCTGCTCCCCCAGGGACCGCTGTGCTGGGGTGGAGGAAGACACACTCACCTTGGGCCTCGGCTGGCTGCCCCTCTCCTCTCCCTGTCTGAGCCACATCTGACTCCCAGGCCGTCTCTGCGGTCACTGGGAAACAGGAACGCTCCAATGACACCCAGCATTGCTCAGCGGGCTCCCTCATGTTCCAGCGCGTGTGAATATTCATGAGTTCCCTCCCTGGGGATAGCAGGTGGCATGTGTCTGTACCCTGCAGGTGCTGCCTGGGCCCTCTGCCAGGGGCACCTTCCGGGTGGTCCCTGACTATCTCTAGACCCCAGCAGCCAGACAGCTCCTTTGTCCCGGGGCTCAGCCAGGTCTTGGGTGTCCTTGCACCAAGGACACAAGCAGCGCAGAGCCCTGCAGAGAGTCGGGGAGGCTAACTGCTCCTCGAAAGGCATCTCGTTTAAGTCCCACGGCTGCTCTATGCATTAGTCTACTCTCCAGGTAAAGGAATCGAGGCTCAGAGAGGTAAACTCACCCGTACAGGGTCACACAGTTAGCCGGGGACTGTCAAAGCCAGGCAGAAAATCCAAATGCAGACTTGCCAAATTCCAGGGCTTAGAGATACTGAGACACAACCAGAGACCAAGGTTTGCCTAAAATCAGCAGAGCCCACAAAAGCAAGCAACTCACCTGGGAGTCCTGACCAGAGAACCTGACCAGCTCTTCGAGGATCAGTCTGATGAGATTTCACCTCTGAGCCCCAAGTCCTTCATCAAAGAGGCAGTACAGATCGATCATGCCTCTCCTATCAGCATCCTGTGTGGGGATGGGCACACGGGACACCATGCGATTCAGGCCCGCTGCAGGTGCCGATCCTTCCCAAGGTCTTGGCAAGAAGAGGCAGTTCTCGGAGCCCTGTCCTAAACCCCAAGGGCCCTCAGGTTCACCCAAGGTGCCAAAATCTCTTACACCCTCTCTTAGCTGGGTTTAGGTTTGTCTTTGGGTCTGGGTTCAGCCTTGCCATGAACAGAGGATACCTAGAAAAGCACCTCACATCCTTCCATCAGGCACAGCAGTCCTGGGGATCAAGGTTTACTGGTAATTGACCATCTGTTGATAGTGATCATTATTGTGATAGTCATTAATCTCGCACTGAGCACTCTCATAGGCTGACCAGCTGCCAGCTCCTCTCAGGGAGCAGCAGGCATCTGACACCATTCAGATGCTTTGCCCTTTCCCCCATAGCCCCACCTAGCCTGGGAGCATCCCTCAAGGCCCCATGAAATACCAGAGCTTAAATAGCCACAGGGAGGACCAAGAGTCCATAGCTCTCCCAGTGTTGGATTGGCCCAGGGCACGGGAAAGAGCTGTTCCATCTGTTCTAGACTGAGCTAGTTTAAAAACAAATAAATGTATGGGGAGGGGGATTAGTCAGGGCAGAGCTAGTAACAAACAGCAGAGAGGTGGTTTATAAATGTGGACTCTTGACCAGAGTTCACTCCTGTGCTCAGGACTTCCCACACATCACACACCCTCATGATCCTTGCCACTAAAGGCCTCGTTGCCACCCCTACTTTACAGAGGAGGGAGCTGAAGCTCAAGGACGCGATGTGACAAGCACCGTGTCACCAGAGGTTAAGGATCTTGGGCAGGAGGGAGTGGAGATCAGACTCCTGAACAAAAGGTAAGGTCATGGTGGGGTGGGAAGGCAGGCAAAGAAGAGACACGTAAAGCAGAGCTTTCTAGAGTAGGAAGCATTGAGAGCAGAACCTACGCTTCCAGCCCTGCCACAGGGTTCTCCTCTCAGGGTATTGATAGTGACATCATCTCCGGTGGGTTCTCCCCCCATCCCAGCCAAAGAAACAAAAAATAGAAAATGTTTTTAATTATAAAGACAGTACATATCATTGAAAAAAAAAATTCAGACAAGTACAGAAAACTGTAAAGAAGACAATGAAAAAAGCCCCATTCCCAGAGGTCACTGCCCTTACAACTTTAGCACAAGCCTCCCCACATTTTTTTCCTGTCTATAAACCCGTACAGATGATAGAAGTGTCCCATTTTGTCTTACGCTTGCTCCCTCCTCCCATGTCAATAGGTTGAGGACATCTTTTGTGACCCCAGTGAGTCTTCAGTTGATCTGTTCCACTGCACCGTGCCCCACGCTAGGGTTCATGATTCCCGGGCCAGAGATCTGGGCTCACAGTCCTGGGGGTGAGAGGAGCAGGCAGCTGCAGGTGCTGTGATGCGGGACAGGCTGGAAGGGCTTGTTGGAATGCAAACACCTGATCCAGCCTGAGGGGGACAGGAAGAGCATGCTCAGGGAGACTTCCTGGGGTTAGGGATCCCTGGTAGTGGAAGAGGCTACGTGCTTTCTGATTTCTAAAGGCAGCTAGTTCCCTTTTCTCCCTGTGTGTGGCTGAACTACATCTCCCATCCTCCCTTGTGGTTCAGCGTCCTTGTGTGACTGAATTCTGGCCAACGGAATGTGAGCAGAATAATAGCTATTGATGACAGGTGGGCGGACCTTCTCTGTGGTCTCCTTTGGCATATGCTGGATGAATGGGGCTGTCTTCTATGATCTGGAGATGGGCGGGGGTGGGGGGCCATAAGAAGGGAGGAGGCTGGTATTGGCATCACCACTCCCTAAACACCCGATTAGATTTCATGAAATGACAACTAAACTGCCATTGTGTTAAGCCTTTCCAAACTTGGGCCTTGTCTGTTACAGCAACTAGGCTTAACTAATGCACCTGTTACCCTGGAATGAGCCAGACAGAGAGAAAAGCATGTGCAAAGACGCAGAAACTAACAGATATTCACCTTGGCCAGAGTGTGCAGCATGCGTGTATGTCAGAGGCTGGGTTTGCAGGGGGAGACTAGAGGGACAGCCAGAAAAGGGACAGGGGCAGGCAGGAGATGCAGGGTCTTGAGGAAGCATGCTAAAGAATCTGGCCTGGATCCTGTGGGCAATGGGGAACCCTGGAGAGTCTCCAGCAAAGAAGTGAGGAGATGGGATTCCCATCAGGCTGCTAGATGGAAAATGAACAATAGGGGTGGGGAAGGACTGGGAGAAGCCCGTAGACCTTGACAGTGGTT
The DNA here is from genome assembly GCF_002288905.1 of Enhydra lutris kenyoni. Taxonomy (NCBI): domain Eukaryota; kingdom Metazoa; phylum Chordata; class Mammalia; order Carnivora; family Mustelidae; genus Enhydra; species Enhydra lutris. The sequence continues at coordinate 2,634,518 of NW_019154157.1, read as the reverse complement.
GTTACAGCTGTCTAGGTATGAAATGACCCGGACCAAGGAGAAGCCTGGGAATGAACTGGAACCATCTGTAGGCCATGGCATAGACAACATTTGGTGAATGATAGGGTGTGGAGGAGGGAAGGGAAAAACCCCTGTTGGGGTGACTAAGGGGGGAGTTGGCTGGGGGTGGAGCTAGTCCCTGAGTGGGGGAAGCTAAGAGAGGGGTATGTTTAGTATTGGGGTTGGAACGGCAATGTCAGTTTCAGTTTAGGACAAGTTGAGTCTGAAGGATGTGTGGGATGCTTGTAGAATATGCAAAGAGCAGTAAGATCCCTTACCTGGAGCACAAGAGGGAGATCTCAATGGAAAGAGACTGGGAGGCATGGGCACAGAGGTGAGAACTGAGGTCAAAGGAGCAGATGGAATCCACCAGAGAAAGGGGGAGGAAGGTGAAGAGCCCTGCTGGAAGAGCAAGAGTCTCCCAAGGAGATAAAGATGAAGGGCCTCTAAAGCCATTGGCTGTAGAACATTCCATGGAGCACTACTCCCCAAGAACCATTCCCTGCCTGATGGGCGTCCCTGCTGTTTGCTCAGTGCACACACAAAGGAACAGGGTTCTATAAGATAAGGTAAAGGGGTGAGGGTGTCCTAGGGCTGTTTCTTGTACCTGGAAGGGAATCTCATGGGGACACTGGAGGAGACTTTCAAAGTGGAACAACAAGACTCACCCTACAGTGCTTGGGCTGCATATTTGACAGCAACTATTACAGGTCTAAAGGCACCCATCCTCAGACCCAGCAATTCCACCTGTGGCCATTTGTTCACAGAAGATAACCTAACAGGAGATCCAAGGTGGGTGCAAAAGTATAGCAAAGGGGAAAGGTAGAAACAACTTAAATGTCCAATGATAGGGAATGATTAAAAATATTACATGATATTTACCCCACGGTTAATTATGTACTCATTTAAATGATGTCTACAATATATAATAAAGTAAAAAATACACACACACACATACAAACACAATTTTGTTTTACAAAGAGTCTGTATTACTTTGAAAAAAAAATTAGAATGAAAAAGATGTTTCCATTTTTTTAAAAAAATGCAGTCTGGCTGGAGGAAGAGAGAGAATTGGCCTACCCCACCCTGCTGTGTGACCACAGAGCTCTCTGAGCCTCAGTATCCAAAACTGGGGAACAAACAGCAGGCGCCCAGGGCAGAGAAGCTGGGAAGTGTGGACTGCACAGTTAAAGGTGCAGACAGGACAGGTTGGCCCTCCAGCCGGGAGCCCTGGCACAGTGCCCTGCAGGGACCCAGAAGTGGGGTGCCCCTCTGGAGTGGAGTGCTGGAGGAGAGATGGGGAGGATAACCCAGGGGAGGGAATTCAGCTGAACCCCAAGCTGCTGGCTCACAGGACCACCCCCAAACTGTCAGCCCTGACGTCTTGCCCTCCTGCCTGCCTCCTGGGCCGTGAGGATGACTGCCAGCTGGGTCCCAGGTCCTGCAGCTGACTGAAAGAAGGCAATGTTCTTTGATGATTCAGAAGGCACCCTCATCTTGCAGGGTCACCTATTTCTACCGTTTCAAATGTCAAACATGCCTGGGACCCCCAACAGACTTTCCAGGGTCACCTGCTAGCCATGGGATAGGTGGGAACACTGAGGCTCAGAAACTAGCAGAGGGGTTCACCGGCAAATCAGAAATACAAGCAAGCTCTTCCTGCTACACCGCCTTGTTTGGGCAAAGTCACCACCAGGGCTGAGTTGACCCCAAGTAGCTTCAGAGGGGAAAAACACAGCTTAACCAAGAAGTCAGTGGTTTCTTCATTAGCTCCCAGTTACTGGGAACACCGGAGGTGAGTATGTAGAAGTTGGTAATAATCGTTCTCTGTACCCTCTAGCATGGCTGAGATGTTTTTCAAAGGAATGTCATGCACTTGTTTGCATAAATAATGTAACAGTATGAAGGTTTTTAAAAGGTGCTGAGCACCTGCTATGCACAATGTCCAGGTTCTGCCCACCAGCCTCTCCCCTCCTGGAGAGGCTGAGATGCTCTAGCTATGAATTCTGACTCTATCAGTCCCCAGCTGGGTGATCTTGGGCCAGTGACTTCCCCACTCTGAGCCTCATTGTCTTAACAATGGGAATATTCTGCCCCTCTCAGGGCTTACTAAAAGGATTAAACCTGACGAGGCATGCAGGACCCTTTGCTCAAACCTTGGATTATTATCATGACCCTTCTAGACCCACTTGGCAGATGAAATAGGACCCACCAATGCAGACTCCTGGAAGGCAACCCTCCTCCATCCAAACCCCTGTATTTCCCATGCTCCAGACCTCAGTTCCCTCATCCCCAGATTTTACATCGGGGGAAACTGAGGCACGGGTAGGAAAGGACTTGCCTAACGTCTCATGGCAGTTCAGGGAGGGCACTGCTGGAATCAGGTCTGGGAGTGCCCAAGCCACCTGGGGCTGCCAGGTGGAAAAGAAGTTATCATCTGGGGCCCCAGTTCTTTCCAACCATCACTCCCCACCTGGTGATTCCTCCAGCCCCCAGCCCACTGATCCCCAAGGGCACCTCTGCTCTCTCCTGTCCTCCCTGTCTTGAGTAGAATAGCGCTCCTAAGAGGGCTTGTTCTTCCCCATATTCCTCACCCAGTCCAAGTGAAGCAAGAAGCTCTTCACAGGCCTGCTGCCACGCCTGCAATTCCACCATCTGTGCCTCATTCGCCTAGGTTAATCACTGCCTCTCACCACAGTGACACTCGGTCCCCTAGGGCCCGGAGTGGGGACTGTCAGGGAAACACTCCTTTCTTGCTGGGGGACAAGAGGGCATCTGCCCCATGTCTCAAACAGCAGTCCCAGGCCCGCTGGACAAGGGGATATGCAGGAATCAGGCTCCTCTGTCCACAGGGAGCTTCCTTGAGGCAGGGCTTGGCTTGAGTGAGAAGCAGGGAATGAAGCAGACCGAGGAGGCAGCTGGGAACAGGGCTCTGTTGTCTCCGCTCCCAGGGTAGCAGTCTGCCCACCCCCTGAGTGTCAGGCAGAGCTGGGAGCTAGGAAGGCAAGGGGGGGAGGGGTCCTGAGCTAGGGGTTTGGGGCAGCACAGGCCGATCTGGGAGCCTAGGACCCCAGAGCAGCAGAGGTCTTGAGCAGGGCTGCAATCCTGAGATGTGGGCTGGGACAAGACTCCTTTGATTCATAATCAACTCAGCCACCTTTGAATTATGTATGACCTTGGGCAAGTCACTGAATTGCCCTGGGCCTCAGTTTCCCCTAAGGATAATGGGAATGCTCTCTTTCACAGGACAAAGTACAGTGCCGCACTATAGGGGCTGCTCTGGCCCAGGCCTGCCGGTGGCCTTAACCTCTCTGGGTCTCAGGTCATGCCCTTGGTAAAGGAAGAGGTTGGATTCTCCCAACTGGACTGTCCTCCTGAGGATTTTCATGGCACCTGTCACCTTGACAACCCAGGGGATCGGGTGTCAGGCCTGCAGCCCTCCCTCCCTCCCTCCTCCTGGTGTGGGTTACTGCAGCCAGATGTGCAGATGCTACTGCGGCCACCTCTCCAGCTCCAGGCAGGTGGGAATGGGGAGCCCTACTGGGAAGAGACCACAGTCTTGCTCTGTGCTGTGACCAAGTACCTGCTTGTTACTGAGAGGGCAGACCAAGCTGTATCCCGTCCTGACACTGGTCCTAAAAAATCGACCGGCTGGATTTCCTATGGACCCTTCCTGGATATCAGGGCTTGTCCCATTTCCGAGCTCCTCTTTGGTGGTCTTGGGCCTTCCCCAAGCAGAGGGGGCTCCATCCCTCCCCCTGGCCCCAGCCCCTGGTCTGATGCCCCTCCCCCGCAACCACTTCTGGAGAGCGCTGGTGGGAACAGGGGAGATCCCTGCCCTTCCTCCCCCAGGGCTCAGGCTGCTGTGTCCGAGATTAATCATTAATGAACTTCCAGCTCCAGCCCAGTTCCAGCCCCACCCACCCTGTCCGAGGACTGGGACAACCCTGGAAAGGGGGCTAAGAGGAAAAAAACCAAGGGCAGGGCACACACCAACGTACCCCCCCCCAGCTGCCGACCCTCTGTCAGCCCAAAGGGCACTCATTCCCTGGAGAAGCTGTTGGCACTCTCGCACCACCCAGGTCTGAAAGTGACTCCCACGGTCCCGGTTTGGAGGTCTGGGTAGCGCCGGCTGCAGCCTCAGACAGGGCACAGGCAGGCAGTGGGTGCTGGGCCCCCAGAACATACCTTAGCCCCGTTCTCCTCGGGCCTGGCGTGGCTGTTTCGGTCCCGGGCCCGCGCCGCCCGGGCGCTCACTAGGCGGCGGGGCGTACCCGCCCGGGCCCCCGACTCCACCGGACCTGAACCATGCTCCCTCCACCGCCTCCGCCGCCGCCGCCACCACACTCCCTCCGGCCAGGTGCGGCCGCCAGCCTGGCCCACCCCCCGGTGCTGTGGCCAATAGGCAGGCGGCCACGGCCCCCTCTCGGCCCCTCCGCGCCCGCTTGGGACGCACAGAAGCCGCATTCAGCGTCCCCGCGCGCAGCGCAGCGCCCCCGCCGCAGGCTCAACAAGGCGCGTTTGTCTTGGGAGCGCCAACAGGGCCATTGTCCCACCGCTGGACCCTGAGGCTCGGCTGAGCTCCGGCCCGGAAGGGGATTCGAGGGTGCCTGGGAAACGGGGTGGCGTGGTGCTGGTGATGAGGGCAGCCCAGCTCTGGGGAAAGGGAAGTGGCTAGACTAGTCGCTGAGCTTTTACTGGGGTCTCTGGAATCCTAAACATCCAACATAAGGTACGGCCTCCTGCTCAAGTCAGTGCGAGTTGGGGACACGTTTTTGGGGTCTAAAATGTGGATGGGGGGAAGGATCCCTTGAGGGAAGCTCAGGCAAGGGACCTATCTCCAACCAGTCTGGCCACTAGGAGGTCTCTGCTGACCCACCTCTCCAGGGTGTCCACAAGGGGTGCACACAGCAACATCCAGATGCAGGCACCCCAACCATGATCCACCTTCTTTCAGTCCCCAGCTTCCCTCCTCACCGCAGAGGAGGACCAAGGATAGGAACTCCTGCCCACCTGGGCTGGGAATGCACAGCTCCACCTGCGGGCATTGCAAAACCTGCTCGCCACTCGCCACTCGGTGGGGCATGGGCTGTGGCAGAGCCCTGCTGCCCCCGCCATTAACTGGGCGACACTGGAATGGGGAAAATTCCACATCCGCACGGCTGCCAGGGATTTTCCTGGATCCAATTGGCTCACTCTCCAGCCTTGCCTTAGCACCCTTGCCGTGGCCCCTTTGATGCACATGCACCCAGGCAGGCCCAAGTTATTCCCTAGGGACAGGCTTTGGCCCCAAAGGCCCTGATCCCAACCCTGCCCATGTTAGCACATCCACCAGCCCCACCCTCACGAGTGTGCAAGAGTACAGCACAGCCCTCTCCACCCACAGCAGGGCCTGGCCAAGACAGGGGCCTGGGTTCTCTGCTCTCCTGCCAGAGCCTGTCCAAACTCACTCCCACCCCTGTCCGGACCCTCCTCCCCCAGGCAGGCCTGCAGCCACTGCCCAAAAAACTACAGAGCCTGGGCACAGTTGAGGGGTACAGGGCCAATGCTCTCAGGTGCCTAGACTAGGGGTACATGGAACCCAGTTCCAAACCCACATTCCACCACCCTAGCCCCTGCTCCTGAGAGCCCTCAGCACCCTGAAGGGGATATTCAGAAATTCCTGCCTGATCTGGGAGGGGCTGAGTGACCATCCCAAGCACTGGTTTCTGGCCCTGGCTCTGCTGTGAGGCACTGGCCCTCTAGGCAAAGGCAGGTCTCTCAGGCCTAAGCAAGAGCACTGTCAGGGGCAGGAGGGAAGCTGCAATGACGGCCCAGCAAGGGTCACGTGTCAGACTGCATGCAACACCCACAGGCGGTTACTGGACAGTTCTGCCCATGAGCCTACCACGTAAAGTACCCACGACTCAAGGCACACAGAGGTCTCAGGTGCTGGCTTCCCCGTCCTGGGCTCACTCTAGCAACCAGTTACCACAATCCCAGCTGGTGTTTAAAGTACCTTCCTTCCCAGGCACCTGGCCCTACGGAGTCTGCACAACACTATCACTGAACCCGCCTCCCCCACCCCCACCCCCCAGAGACGCACCAGAACTTCTACCCCTAATTTACACAGGAGGAAGCAATGTTCACAGAGGAAAAATACCTGGGCTGGAATGTGAACCAAGCGCAGACTCCACTCACTAGGTGGCCCTTCTCCAACCCCACGAAGGCTCATGAACACAGAATTCAACTGGTTCTAAAACTCTAGCTGTTTGGTAACAAATGCTTCCCCACCCTCACCCCACCACAGCAGCAGGAGAATCACAGGTCCAATCCCTCAGGGGAGGCGAGCACTGCAGGAAGCCAGGAAAAATGGAAGCAGCCCCTGAGAGGCTGCTCAGGCCCCTACAACACCCCCAACCATGCCACTGACTCCTGAGCATCAGGCTGGGCTGGGCACAGAGGCCTCTCCTCTGCCCAGTCACCAGCAGGGAGCTCCATCCAACCGAGGCTGGGGCTCCAGCCAGAGAGCGTGAGAGGAAGCCAGGGCCGGCAGGGGGAGGAAGAGGATGAAAACAGAAGAGACTCTGGTCTGCCACCAAGCCTGGGTCCTCCGGCCTGCCTGTGCCAAGTCCAGCTGCTGGGAGCAGGCCACACCCATCCAGAGGCTGCCGCCACTCACACTGGCCTGGCCTTCTTGGCCTTCTTCTGAGACCTCACAGCCTCATCGTGGGCCTTCCGCTTCTCTGCCAGTTTGTTGGCCTGTGAGGAGGAAAGGGGGATCGAGCTGTGATTGAGGGCTGCTTCTCCTCCTACTCAAGGCTGTCCCTTAAAGGCAGAGCTTCCAGGAAAGTTACAGAGGCAAATGACCAAGAGGAAAAACAACTATCTAAACAACCTCAGGCAATAAAACAGGCTTTTTACCTTTGCTTTCAGGGCTCTATGATTTAATGGGCCCCTAACAAGTTAGGAGGATCCCAGGCTCCCAGAGCTAGAAGCAACTGCCCCGTTTACCTTCCTCCTCGGGAAAGCTGAGTGCCAATCACCTTCACCGGGCTGCTGGGGAGGGGTCTTTCCCCTGGGGCCCATTTGGAAATATCAACTACAAAACACACATGGGTCTTTCAACCTAGCCAATTACATGCCTGTGAATGGACCCTGCAGGGACTTCAGAGGAGGCAGGGCTGCACTCAAGGGTGTTTTCTAAGAATGCCTCAAAATGAAAAACAAACTGATTCTATCTAGAGAACAGATCACTTGTATGAGGTCATAGCAAGAAATTCACTCTATGATTAAATGAAAAATACCCTCTAAACCACCCGTACGTAGCATGATGGTTCCAAAACCCTGTGTTATTACACACACAGAAGAAACTGGGGTGCTATTACTACAGATCACCCCAGAAGCAGGACTGTGAGCCACTCCCACATCATTGATTACAGAGTTCTGGTGTGCAAAGAACTTCAAAAAAAAAAATTTTTTTTTTACAATGAGCATTTCTGGCTTTGTGAACAAGAGGAAACAAAATAGAAACCTAACCCAGACCTCCACAGTCCCTCCTGCTTTATGCACATCTGTTAAGTGGTCATTTGCGAAAGCGGGCCTGGAGTTTGCTGAGACAGCTCTGTCCCCAGACGCCAATAAACTCAGAAAGAGCTGGGTGTCAGAAGGAAACTGATGCTCTGAAGAAAGCCCAGGCACAAGCTGCTGACACCAAGATGCCGACACAGGCCGGCATGGGGGCCCCAGGGACTGGGCCAGGCCAGACCGGCAACCTCAGAAAAAATCTAAGGACCCGGAGTCTGCACAGCGGACAGCCAGCCGGCCCCCAGGTTCACCTGGGAGTCTCGGGCAGGTGACAGGGACTCACCTCTCGGATTTTGCGCCTCTTGCCGAACATGATCTTGTTATAAAGGTACTTCTCCCGCTTCTTCATCATCATGATGGCCAGGCGCTTGGCTTCATTCTCCTCCTCCTGCGCCAGCCTCTCCTTGTCCTCCAGCTTCACAGTGCCTTCCATCACTCTGGGTTTCTGGGGACACAGGGCGGACACTTGTGGATGCTGGGTCCCCCACCCCCACTGGTCCCCTGGTTCTTGCCATTCTGGGCCGGGGCTGGCACCAAAGATGGCCAGTGGGGCACCCCCCAGCAGCTTCCCAGTACCTTCCCCTCCAGCCTCTGCTCCTCCAGGGCTGTCAGCCGGGCCTCTTCTTCCTTTTCTGAACCAGCCTCTGCATCTTCTTCCTCCTCCTCTTCATTTTCTCCCCCTTCATCACCATCACCATCATTGTCTTCCTCCTCATCCTCCTCTTCAGATTCATCCATATTTTCTATGAAAGGGCAGTGACTTCTGAAAGCCCTGGGAGCCTCCTCTTCTCCTTCCGGGCCGAGCACTTGGGCCCAGGCACCACACTCTTCAGCCACGAAGACGTTCCAAAGAGGGTGCAGGGCTGTCCCAACTGTGACTCCCCCTGGCACCTCTCCCTACAGCCCTAGCTGGCTTCTGAGGAAACTCCAGGCCCCCAATCCCGAGCTCTGCCACCTCCTACATAAATACCCATGACAACTTCCAGACCACTCCTGCTCAGTTACTCTGACCATCAAGGAACAGCAGACTGTAGGACACATGTGTTCCCTCTCCTAAGCCTGACTGTCCCATTCTCAGGAGCTTGCCACCTCTGCAGCTAAGGAGGGAAATGAGGTGAGGCCAAAGCCAGCCCGGAGAAACCCACCCATGCCATTGCCTGGCCCACTCACCTGGGTGCTCCCCCCGCTGCAGGGCCAGCAGCTTCAGCTTCTCGGGAGGGACGTAATCTCCCTCCTTCTCCGACACAAAGGGTGAGAGGTGTGGCGGCAGCTGCACTCCAGGGAAGTAGTCTGCCACGGGGAGGAGGAGCCGCGCGTTCACACAGTCAAACACCCACTGGGGCTGCACGTAATACCTGGCGGCAGAGACAGGTCATAGCAGCAACCTGATCCCCCCCGCCCTGGGGTTAGAGACAGACCTCTGCCCCCCACCCCGAAATCCAAACAGATGGAAGAAGATGAGAGCCCTGGGGATCTACCTGCCGATAACAGGTGTCTGCTGCCCAGGCCGGTCAACAATCTGGTGGGTGATGCAGGAGTCTGTGACGTCATATGTGGCCCCAATGCAGAGAGACTGGTCCCAGGACACATCCCCCCCGAAGCTCCTACAGGCATAGGGGGAGAGCACAGGAGTATCCAGCATGAAGCGCACCCCCCTAGGACACACCTATCCCCTCCCCAACACCAGAATCTCCCCACATGCTGGTGCTGGACGCTCCCTACGCCCACCCTGGTGATTCTGCACCACAGCCCTGAGGGGTGCGTGCTGCCACCATCCTGTGTTACTGGGGGGCATCTGGGATGGGCCCCAGCCCAGAGCAGGGCACAGCCAGGGCCATCAGCCTCCCACCTGATGACGAAAGCCAGGGCCTCGCGGGGCACCTCACGGTTCAAGAAGAACTTCAGGCCCTCAAAGAGTTTCTTGTGCTTTTCCTGTGCCTCCAGCTCCTTCCTTCGGTCCTCCTCCTGCGCTGTCATCTCCTGCCATGAAAGAGGCCGTGGTGCCATTGGGCCTGCTCACACCCGCACTGGAGGGCAGCAGGCGGAGATGTCCCCCAGCTTCCACCCAGAGCGCTCAGTCCCAGCACGCACCCCCACCAACCCTGACATGCAGTCCTCACCCCATCAGCAGGAAACTCATCCACTTCAGCCTCCTCCTCCGCAGGCACCACCACGCGGGCCAGACTGTTACCCAGGGCTGCCAGTTTCTATAGGAAAGAAGCAGGGCCACTGCTTACAGATAGGAGGTCTTGGCTGGGGACATGGTCAGTGGCAGGGTGGGGGTAGCAGGAGCAGTGACAGTTCTGGGACATCAGTGGGCTTGGGTTCCAAGGGCAAGCCCTGAGCCCACCCATCTAGCCATGCATATCCACACCACCAGGCCAGTGACCACCCTTCTAGGAGGACGCAGGGCCAGTACTCTGGAAGCTTCTCTCACCTCCATAGAGCTCTCGGAGTCCAACGCATAGGTGTCCTCACTGGTCTTCGCCTCTGTGTAGGCCTGCCCCTCCAGCTGCGAGGCAAGGAGAAGGTCAGAGGGAGAGGATGCCAGAGCCCCATCTCTGTGTGGGCAGCAGGGCCATGGCCCCTGCACACTGAGAAGAACCTGGGCTGGGTTGGGCTGGGGCCCTACCTTGGGCGGGTAGTGCAGGTTGAGCGACTGGTAGAGGCGGAAGTTGACGAAGCCCAGCAGTGTGGTGTAGAACTCAGTGAAGGTGGCCATGACCCTGTAGTCAACGTCTGTCGGGTGCTGCGGAGCACAGGGGACCCGTTGGCAAGGCAGGTGCAGGTAGAGGGAAAAGACGGCACTGGCAACCCCCACAGGAGGTGACTCCAGCCTGCCCAAGGCTCCTCCATGGCGGCCCTGCCTTCAGACCCCTACCCCATGAGAAGGGGCTCTGTGGCGTGTCCCACAAGCACTCTGGGGGAGGCACTGGACAGGGTTCCCCAGGGTTAGGGGCATCCTGAGGCCAGAGCCAAATCCCCAAGCCATAAAGAGGAAGATGAAAGGGACTGGCTGAAGCTCCCCCGCCCCTGACCCAGCTTTCACTCATCCTGCAAGTCCTGGCTCAAACCAGACTTCGGTCACAGAGGTGGCCTTCCACCGCCAGCCTGGCCAGAGCTCATCCTTCGCCATGAGTCATCCCACAGTCTTCATTTAATGTCTTCTCCTGGGCTCGCCTGCTAACCTCCCTGTGCCTAGCTCCATCGCCACCCCAGCTGGGAGAGTTGGCCCTCCAGCAGTCTGTCGGCCTGCGGGGGTACAACTCAGCACCCTCACACCTTGGCAGGAGCCTTGGAACGAACACTCAACTCAGAGGCCCAGGCCAAGTCCCAAGCCAGAGACAAACGCAGAACCCAAGGAACCCAGGACAGGATGGGACAGCTGCCTGACTCAGCCCCAGGAAGCTCTGGAGAAATGGCAGGAGAAAAGCTGCCTGCTTGGGGCAAAAGCACATGGCTACCCTTGAGAGCTACCAACCCGGCAAGTACGGGGTATGACAGGGTTCATCTCTGCCCTTGAGGAGTTGATAAAGCAAAACAGGGGAAGGATCTCGACTCTTGAGCAACACTGCCCCCACAACCAGGGAGGCGAGCCCAGCCCTGCTGACCACCCAGAAGCTGGATGGCAGAATATGCTGAATAATGTCAAAACCGGTAGTGTTCACAACATCCCCTTCATGCCACACGTGCCCATGACCTTGAGCTGTTTCTCTATTCTGCCATTAGGCAGTGTGAGGATACAGGGACCAAGACGTACTCCACCCGTGCCCCCACTCACACCTCCATCCTTCCAAGAACATCTGCTAGGGAAGCATCTGAGGACTAACTCCGTAACTCCATTTTCCACAGCACAGCGCTGAGCAGGGTCCCATTGCTCCCCCCGTCCCCACCCCACCCACTACTTGCCTGGGTCCTACTTTGAGGAGCCCAGCACTAGCCACTCAGGGGGAAGAAGGTACACGAGGGCCTCAGTAATGACCCAGGACCGGTCCCCCATCCTCTGGCTGAGAGGAAGTAGTGGCAGTGAGTTGGCCAGGGAGGAAGGAGGAACGGCATCCTGTTCCCTTCCCCCAGGGCCAGCTGTGCGGAGGCTGGCCTCTACAGGCCCTATTCACCACCAGGAGAACATACAAAGACCAGTCTGAGCAGCATGGGGGTGGCACATCAGAGAGAAGGAAAAAGAGGGAGGGCTAGAGAGGAAGGAGGCATGGCAAGAAGACAGGAAGGAAGGAGAAGGAGGGGAGGGACGGGATGGGGAAAAGAGAGGGGCCACAGGCTCTGGCACACATATGGGCCCTGGAGAGTGGGAAGAGAAGACTGCTGAAGGCCAAGGCGCCTCTCACCCATGGACTGCAGCCTGCCCCCAGACAGCTCCACTACCCTGCATCAGAGTGGGTTCCAGCCTTGGACCCCTGCCAGCCCAGAGTAAAGGGGAGGGGCCCAGATCCCCAGCTCGCCCTGCAGCACCTGCTAACCTGGTCAGCAAACAGACTGTCCAGCCAGGCTGGCACACTTGCTGCTCAAGGCACAGGCAGGAGACCCGGCCAGACACAGGCCCAGAGGATGACAAGTGCGGCAGAAGGAGAGTCTGGCCCAGACCATGCGGGGGACCAAAGGTTAATGCTGCCCCCTAAGGAGGCAAAAGCAGGATTTCTCTCTGTGAATCCCTGCCCAAAACACCCAGTCTAAACCAAGATAAATAGGAAGTAGTGCCTTGTGCTAAAAACTTCTCATGTCCTCATCCTCCCCCACCTCACCCAGTGCCCCCAACCCTGGGTAGGAGTCAGGAGAAGCTGAGGGGTTAAGCAGAGCAGCCTGGCCAAGGTCTGGCAGCCACTAGCAGCAAAGCGGGATGACGATCCCATGGCTCTGAAGGCAGGGCTGGGCTCGGCTACTTCCCGAGCTTTGGCGGCTGCTCACTGGCCACACGGCACTCCCAAAGGGCCTAGCGCCAGGCATTCTACAAGATTTTTTTCCCCTTACATCCTCAGGACAAGACTTAGCACGTGGAAAAACATCATTCATGAACTGAGGCACAGAAAGAGGCAGGACCATGTCCAAGGTCACCCAGCAGGGGAGGACTGCACACAGGCAGACTCAAGCTGTCATTACAACACTGTGCAGGACATCCCTCACCCCCACACAATACCCCTGCTGCACTTGGAAACCCAGCACATGCTGGACTGTGAAAGACAACAAAATCCCCCCTCTGCCCAACTCCTGATGTCTGTTAGGAGCCAGAGAATGAGCAACGCCCCAGCACAAGCCCCTGCCTGCCCCACAGGTGTACTCACGTCATGGGAGAAGGCATAGGGTGTGATCCACACAATGGGCTGCCCCAGTACCTCGGCCTGGTAGTAAATGCCTTTGATGGACAGGAAGACCTGGGGGGAGGGCACGGTAGGGTGAAAAGCACTGGGAGGCAGGGCAGGGAGAAGAGCGGCAACCCCTCCCACAGGTGGCCCCAGGCATACCTTTCGAAGGGCGCGGGCAGCAATGACATAGTGTAGGAACTCCACAGTGAGCCGGCGGCACAGCTGAATGGTCTGCACGTGGCACTTGCCAGTCCGTGGGAAGGTGGAGAAGAGGAAACACATGGAGAGGGCATCATCCAGGTCCCGCAGAGCATCTATGAATGTGGGGTACCTGCAAGCCGAGGAAAGCAGTGCTCACAGGCTTGGGCAGGCTGGGCTCGGGGTGTGGGGGGAGGGCTGGATTCCTCTTCTCCCCTGTCAGTCACTCCCAGAGGCCCCATTCCCAAGCAGGTCTTGCCACTCCCATCTCCTGATCACAAAGTTGGGCAATGCCCAGGGGCCTGGCAGCGGCAGCTTCCCCAGAGCCTTGGAGAAAGCATGGAATGAGGCCAGGCCCACTTAGCTCTGAGGATCAGAGAAATCCCAAATGGGGTCCTGAACAGTCACTGCCCACCAAGGACTCAGCCTGGACCCACTTCTATTTGTGGTCAAACAGAGTGGACCGAGTCTATTTTTCAAGGTAGGAACTGCAGTTCAAAGCAAATACAGTCGAATGTTCAAAACCAAAAGCAGAAAAATATGACGCTGCCCTAGTGTGTGATGGTGGAGAATGGGGGCCGGCCTGCACTCAGCAGCACTCACGGCTTGGCCCGGCCACAGGTCACCAGAGTGAGTCATGCCTCATCCCTCCTCACCCGGCCCTTGGTCTGGATTGCAGGAGCAACTGGAACCAAATGCCAAAAATGTTGGAATTTTTTCAGTCCTGGGCCAGGAAAAGCCAGAGCAAAAAAGCGCTTCCAGGAATCCTGTGACAAATTAAGAAGCTGACAAGAACATGCCATCCTTGGCAGGATCCACTACTGCGTGGCTGCCCTGCTGAGGGACGGAGGCCTGGGTCATGAAGAGGACACTGGAGTATGTGTAATGACACCTGGATTCCCATCTCAGCTGTGACCCAGGATGAGTCCCTGGGCCTCACCCAACTCCAGTGATTTCATCTGGAAAATGACACTGTTGGACCAAACTGTTGGTTTAAAACTGGGCTCCTGTAGCTCCCTGGAAACACCTAGGGACAAGTGGTCAGACAGGGCCTCAGGCGTCCCTCCCCTAGCCAGAGCGGCTGTCGGAGCCTCTGAACCCAAACTGCCTTCCAGGAAGCTTTCTTTTGCAGAAAGCGTTTTGCTGCTTCAAAAAGGGACTCTGAAAGCCATGAGACCAAAGACGGCCATGGTCATTCCAGCCCCATGTGGCATCACTCCCTGCAGTGCACCAGGAGGAACCTGCCAGTCTTCACAGCACACAGAAACAGAAGAAAGGCCGCAGGGACCTCTCCAAAGCCAACAGGAGGAGGGGCATCTGGTTTTCTGGTGTGCAGGCAGAAACTTCAACTGGCCCCTTGTGGTGTCTCCTAAGTGTCCTCTCTCTGCACTTCACGCACAAACACACTAACCTGGCCAGGACCTTTGTAGGAACAGCACCAACTGTTTCTGAGACACCAGCTTTTTTTTAGGCGATGGCAAAGGAGATCAGGGCTGGGGTGGGGGGCGGTGAATTTGGAACTCCATAACCACACTGCCACCTGGTTTGGGCATGAATCCAGATACTTGGCTTTTTCCTAGTACAAGTTTTGCATTTGCTCCACATGACAGCTGTGACACAGGCAGGACACAGGCATGACAGCTGTGACACAGGCAGGACACAGGCATGACAGCTGTGACACAGGCAGGACAGGAGCTATCGTCTCCCTCTCAGAGGAGGACGTACTCGGAGCAGGAACGTTCTCAGGCCACCCAGCTTGCAGGCTGCAGAGCTGTGGTGAGGACACCCCATGTTGGGCTCCTAGGCCAGGGCTCTCTCTGTGCTAGCCCATGGCGGGCCTGACTCAGTCACGCCAAGTCCATCCAGCCCAGAGTGACTGTTCCCAGGCTGTCAGCCCCCAAGGGAAGATGATGTTCATTAGCCCAGGGTTTCTGAACCTTACCAGCACTGTCAATTTGGGCCAAGCTGTTCTGTGTGACGGGGACTGTCCTATCCACTATAGGGTGTTTAGCAGCTTCCCTGGTCTTTACCCACTAAACACCAGTAGGACTCCTTCTCCTGCCCCACATCCAAGTCATGAGAAGCGCAAGTATCTCCAGACATTTCCATATGTCTCCTGGGAACCAATTCTGCTACTGGTTAAGAACCATAGCCTTAGGGGCGCCTGGGTGGCTCAGTGGGTTAAAGCCTCTGCCTTTGGCTCAGGTTATGATCTCAGGGTCCTGGGATCGAGCCCAGCATCGGGTTCTCTGCTCAGCAGGGAGCCCGCTTCCCCCTCTCTCTCTCTGCCTGCCTCTCTGCCTACTTGTGATCTCTGTCTGTTAAATAAATAAATAAATAAATCTTAAAAAAAAAAAAAAAAAAAAAAGAACCATAGCCTTAGCCGATGGATGAGTGGGACTACTGAGAAGGCTGGAAAAGAACACTTAAGATTAGGGGTACGTGGGTGGCTCAGTCAGTTAAGTGTCTGCCTTCGGTTCAGGTCATGCTCCCAGGGTCCTGGGATTGAGCCCTGCATCAGGCTCTCTGCTCAGTGGGGAGCCTGCTTCTCCCTGTCCCTCTGCCTGCCACTCCTCCTGCTTGTGCTCCCTCTCTGCCAAATAAATAAAATCTTAAAAAAAAAAAAAAAAAGATCAGAGGGACCCAGCCATGCCTGCCATGTCTGCCCCACGTGCCTGGGGCGCAATCCCAGAACTCTGGCTCTTAATAACCACAGGGCCTTTGCATCTGTGGTTCCCATTGCTTGAACCATATTTCCCTTGACTGGCTCAAATGTCTACCCCTAGACACCTACTCTGATAAACCCATAGGTAACATATGTCCCCCAGGTCCCTTCATATAGTTAGCATCCCACATGGTACTTGCTGTCATTCTAACAATCCGTGGTTTTTTTGGTCTGCTTCCTCCAGCAATTTGAGCAGAGTCCTGGTGTTAGGACTGAGTCCCCAACTCACCGCTCCTTAACAATGTGGTCAAGTTTGTAGTTGGGCTTGTTGTCCTTCAGACGCTCCACAGTGTTCCACTCACTCTTCCCATAGGCCTTCCGGAGCTTCCGGACAAACACCTGGGAGAGAGGAAGAGATCACTGATGCTGGGGCCAAGGGCTCCTGGAGACCCTTCTTCCACCAAAGAGGGACACATGGGCGGGAGGACTCTCAGGACCTCCTAAAGCTGACCACAGCTGTCTGATTATGCCAGCTGATGCCCTCAGCCTGGGATGTATAAAACAGTGAACTCCTAAAAACATCCCAGCTTGGGCGCCTGGGTGGCTCAGTGGGTTAAGCCGCTGCCTTCAGTCAGGTCATGATCTCAGGGTCCTGGGATCGAGTCCCGCATCGGGCTCTCTGCTCAGCAGGGAGCCTGCTTCTCTCTCTCTCTCTCTCTGCCTGCCTCTTACTTGTGATCTCTCTCTGTCAAATAAATAAATAAAATCTTTAAAAAAAAAAAAAATCCCAGCTGGCCCACACAGATGAGCAGAGCCAGCCCTCTGTAGCCCTGTGGTGGATGACCAGAGATGACCACTCTGATGTGCTGACTCCACCACATGAAACATGAAAACACCATGTGTTCAGCCCTATTTTCCAACTGAGCCCAAGTGACCTACTCGCAAAGCAGCACTGGGCCGGGAAAGCTGGCCTTCATTCTGAGTACCAGTCTGTGTGGGCATGAAACAAGCCACGGGTCCATGCGTGCGGCCAGGTCATGCAGGAAAATGCAGCTGAAGCCAGGCATGGGCCCACAAGGTCCTCCAAACCAACTGAAGTCTTCCCTGTAAGTACTTTTGGCCAGGCCTGCCTCTGGTGCTCTTCAGAGGCTCCAAGGCTGCCGAAGAGCCAAGACAGCCATTTCCCACAATGGTCCCACTTCCAATGCAGTGGGTTTAAGTAGTTTAAAAAAACAAAAAAAAAAAACACAGCAGCAAAACAGAGCCAGCCACCCACCCCCTGGACTTGGATATTCCAAGGGCCAGCATGTGGGGCTGACCAGTCTCCTGTGGCCACCAGGTGGCGCCTGGCTCCTCCCAGCCCAGAGCTCAGCTGGGTCCCGCTGCTCCACACAGGCTTCAGTAACAGCAGTCTCCTTTCAACGATCAGCATTTGGTCCAATGAGGTCTCTGTTTTCCCTATGGTACTTAAGCAGTGAATGGTTTCCATTTATGGAATGGAAAGCCTGGTCTCCTGGGAGCGATTCCAGAAAGAATTTGAAAAGGCGCAGTTTCTCTGGGCGCGTAAGAATACACCAAAGAGTCCCTGAACTAGTACCATCTTTGCTTCAAGGGCAACACATTTATTCTCTAGAAGATTCAGGCCAAAGGTACAGCAGGTAAAGTGTGAATCATTTGCCAGGTTCTGTGCAAATGATTTCCACATGTGATCTCAGTTAATCCTCGAGACATTCATTTGAGGTAGAATTACCTCACCCTTCTTGCTCAGAAAGGTTAAACACTCTGCCCGAGGTCACAGCTGGTGGGTCACAGAGCAGCGACAGATGCCATCCAGACCCTAGAGCCCCAGCCTCACCTTGTATTCGCGAAACTTGTTGACGATGGGTTCATGGAGGAGGAACTTGATGTCTTTAAGAAGGTAAAAAGTTCGGGCCGCTGTGGAGCCCTTATTAACCTTCTTCTTATGTTTGGGCTCATGGGGATAAATGCCCTTCAAGATGCACAGCCGCCTGGAAGACAAAGACCATTCCTTCTGTCAGTAAACGCGCTGAGCGCTGGCCACATCAGGCCTGCAAAACAGCTGGGAACAGGGAAAACAGGGGCCCTACCCTTGGAGAATTCATGTCCCTGTGCAGGACCTGATCAACACAAGTCCCCAAAAATCACCTAATGTAGACTGTCACACGTACCAGAAAGGAAATAATCAGGATGCTGACAGGGGCCAGATGGCAGGTACCCCTTTAAGCAAAGGGAGTCAGAAAAGGCCTTGCTGAGAAGCTGACATTTCAGTCATATAAAAGGGGAAAAGCATTCTAGAAGGACAGAGGCTGTAAGGATGGAAAGTGCTGGGTGACCAAAAGTGGGCCACAGAGCAGAGCCCACAGGCTATGGAAAACTACACATCTGACTCTACGAGGAGCTGAGAGCCCCTGGCTGCAGGATCAGGAGTCTGTTCTGCCAGAAGGGAGGGGACGGGTGACAAAGACCCAGCCAGAGAGCAGCAATGCAAGGTAGCAGTGGGCCCATTCTGATGACCCAGCGTGACATGACCCATTCTCCAGCTTCCCCGCAGACCCACCCCTGGCAAAGCACAGCTCATTAAAGCAAAGCCAGACTAGGGCTATCAGAATTCTACACAGAGTTTGTGGCAGTGTAGGTTAAGACACGGATACAGCTAAGTTTTCACCATCACTGAGTGTGACTCACCACCCAGGCACCTCCCTGCAGTTCCCCTATTCTACTTCTCTCCACCCTCACCTGAAGTCAGCCAGGCTCAGCTGCAGCTTCTTCCGGGCTTTGTTTCGGGTGATGTAGTTGGTGGCGGAGCCTCGTTCATACTTGGGGAGGGAAAAAAAACAAATGACCATTAGCATTGATTGCAGTGATGACATCAATCTCTGGGCATGCCTCAGGCCAGAGGCAATAATCACTGTGGACAAGTAGCCAAGAGGCTTCTGGGAAAGGAAATGCTATAGAGAGGGAGTCCACCTGCCTGAACAAGCTCTGTTGCACGTTCTTGCAGTAATCAGTGTAAAGGACACACACATCTGCATGACCCTGGGGACCACGAGGTTGCTATAGATCAGGTGCTAAGCCAAGCACTTGGGAGTGGCTCTAAGTACTGGCCATTATGATTAGTGATTTCCACACATTATTTCATTTAATCTCACAACACCGTGGCATGGGTGCCATTAAAATTTATTTTACTGAGAATAAACAGACTTAGTGAAATAACCTATCCGGGTCACATAGCTTTTAAGGGCTGTGATTCAAATGCAGGTTGGAATCCTACGCCTCAGTGCCTAATCCCCTAAGCCAGTTTTTTCAACGTTTTGATTGTAACCAACCCCTACCATGAGAAGCCTTTTTAAACTGTCTCCCCCCTTAACTGTCCCCTCTCACAGCCCCATGAAATGTTACTACAGACATACCAAAGATCTGTTATGTAATGTGTTCTTTCTTGTTTGTTTTAAAAATTTTGTTTATTTACTTAAGAGAGGAGAGAGAGAGAAAGAGCGCGCACGCGTGCACTCAGGAGGTACAGAGGAAGGGCATCTCCAGCACACTCTTCTCTGAGTGCAGATCCCTGATGACCTGAGATCACAACCTGAGCCGAAGTCAAGAGTCAGAAGCTTAATCAACTGAGCCACCCAGGCACCCCTGTAATATGGTCTTTTTTTTTTTTTTTAAGATTTTATTTATTTATTTGACAGACAGAGATCACAAGTAGGCAGAGAGAGAGGCAGGCAGAGAGAGAGGGGGAAGCAGACTCCCCGCTGAGCAGAGAGTCTGATGCGGGGCTCGATCCCAGGACCCTGGGATCATGACTGGAGTGGAAGGCAGAGGCTTAACCCACTGGGCCACCCAGGCATCCCTGTAATATGGTCTTTTAAAGGGCCACAAACCACTGAAATATCTAAGACCCCTTCAAAAGAAAGTCAACAAAACCAAGAGACAACCAACAGAGTTGAGAGAAGATATTTGCAAATAACATATCAGATAAAGGGCCAGCATCCAAAATCTATAAAGAACTTATCAAATTCAACCCCAAAGAACAAATAATCTAATCAAGAAATGTGCAGAAGACATGAACAGACATTTCTGCAAAGAAGACATCCAGATGGCCAACAGACACACGAAAAAGTGTTCAACATCATTCGGCATTGGGGAAATACAAATCAAAACCACCTCACACCAGTCAGAATGGCTAAAATCAACAAGTGAGGAAAAAACAGATGTTGGCAAGGATGCAGAGAAAGGGGAACCCTCCTACAGTCTTTGGTGGGAATGCAAGCTGGTGCAACCACTCACTCTGGAAAACAGTACAGAGGTTCCTGAAAAAGCTGAAAATAGAGCTACCCTACGACCCAGTAATTACACTACTGGGTATTTACCCCACAGATACAAATGTACTGATTCAAAGGGGCACCTGCACCCCAATGTTTATAGCAACAATGTTCACAACAGCCAAACTACAGAAAGACCCTAGATGTCCACTGACAGATGAATGGATAAAGAAGATGTGGTATATAAATGGACTATTACACAACATTCAAAAAATGGAATCTTGCCATTTGCAACACCATGGATGGAACTAGAGGGTATTATGCTAAGCAAAATAAGTCAATCAGAGAAAAGCAATTATCATATGATCTCACTGATATGTGGACTGCGAGAAACAAGGCAAAGGATCATAAAGGAAGAGAGGAAAAAATGAAAAAGACAAAACCAGAGATGGAGACAAACCATAAGAGACTCTTAATCTCAGGAAAAAAACTGACAGTTGGAGGGGTCAGGGGTGAGAGGGATGGGGTAGCTGGATGATGAACATTGGCAAGGGTGTATGTTATGGTGAGCTCTGTGAATTGTGTAAGACTGAATCACAGACCTGTACCCCTGTAACAAATAATACATTGTATGTTAATAAAAATAAATTAAAAGGGGCGCCTGGGTGCCTCAGTCCCTAAGTGGCTGCCTTCAGCTCGGGTCATGATCCCAGGGACCTGGGATTGAGCCCTGCATTGGGCTCCCTGCTTGGTGGGAAGCCTGCTTCTCCCTTTCCCATTTCCCCAGCTTGTGTTCCCTCTCTCACTATGTCTCTCTCTGTCAAATATATTAATAAAATCTTTTTTTAATTAATTAAAAATAAATAAAAACAAAGGGTCACAAATCACTGAAATCTAAAACCCCTTCAACTAATTCTTGTGGGTGATACCCAGTTGAGAATGCATGCTCTAAGCCAAAGCCTCTCCCCTCCAGCATTCATTCAAAGGAAAATAAGAGAACCTCTACTACGTTCCATGTATTAAGCTAGATGCTACAAAGGCAATGAAGACTGAAGACCTGGTCTCTACCCGCCCCCAAGGAGCATACTGTCTGATGCAATCATGTGGATGTCTGCAGTGCCAACATCCTGTCTCATGTTCGCATCTCTGTATCAATGATAAAGAGCAATAGTGCATTGTACCAAGAATGTCCTTTCCAAACAAGATCATTGTCTGCAGTAAGGCAGCAGGGACCTTGATGGCCAGGTCTAGCTCTAAGAAATAAACCTACAGCCCCTCAAAGAGTATGTTTATGATCCCCACCTTCCGATCACCCCATCACAAAATACATCCTTCCTTTATTCTTTCCTCCAGAAATTGTCTACTGGGGTTATAAAGATGAGCTTCAGACTGTCTCAGAAAGTTAGGTCTTCATTAAAAGTGTTTGCCATTGCTTTACATCACACCTATGTCTGTCATCCCGCTTATCCTTTTAAACATCAAGGAGGTAAGTAGTTCTCAGCTGGGGTGATTTTACTTCCTGGGTGTGTGCGGGATGGAGGGAAGGCAATTAGGCATTTCGGACTGCTGAGTGCCAGTGGCATCTAGCATGTAAAAAGTCAGAATGCTATTAAATACCCTATGATGCCCAGGACAGCCCTCTCTACCACAAAGGGTTATCTGGCTTGGGGCGTCTGGGTGGCTCAGTCAGTCAAGCATCTGCCTTCAACTCGGGTCCTGATCCCAGGATCCTAGGGGCTCCTTGCTCAGCAGGGAGACTGCTTCTCCCTCTCTCTCTGCCTGCTGCTCCCGAGCTTGTGCTGTGTTTAAAAAAAAGGGGGGGGGGACGTTATCTGACTCAAGACGCTTGTGAAACCCAGCATTAAAAACTGTTGTGATTTGTTTACATAGCTGCATCTGTGCTGCAAGGAAGATTTTTCCATCTTCTATCTTTGTAATTCCAAACACTGACACTTACTGGTTATTCAACACTGTGTTGGCTTAAACATAAACAGGCAACAGAAACTTTCAATCTGAAGGAAACAGGAGACAACTACATCTTCCTCACCTTCATCCCTTCCCCAGTCTTTTCACACGACCAAGGTGATTCTCTATACAGCACAAGAAATCCTTGAAAAACTGACCATGGTGCTTCCCCTTGAGACCTACTGCACCTGATGTAAAATCCAAGTTCCTCCTGGTGGCTCACACGTCTTGCACATCTGGTTCCTGTCTAACCCCAACCTCACCAAAAGCCATTCTTCCCTTGGTTTGGCTATCCGCCAGCCATCCTGATGTCCTAATTTCTTGCACACAGAAAGCCTTTCCCACCTAACGGTCTTGGCACTGTGTGTCCCCTGCCAGGTTTGCTCGCTAAACACTCCCATGGCCCAGAACCCATTTGGATCTCTGATCTTTCAGATTTCAGCTTAAATGTCGAGTCAGAGAGACCTTCCAACACAACACTTACTGAACTAAGTATTCTTTTACATTCCCCACCCTTTCGCATCACATTTAACAACATGTGATTGTTTCATTTGGTTGTTTAGAGTCCTTTCCCCGCTAGAAAGTGAGCTTGGGGAAGGCAGGGACCACCTGACTGTTTATGTTTCCCTCCCCAGTGTGCAGGGTAGGTTCAACAAAGAAGGGATAACAAGTTTTGGAAATGATAAACTTGACATAATGGTAAACTTTACGTAATGTTTATGACTGTTTCAAATAAGCAGTTGTCTTTCGGCCCGGTCTACATTTAGGGTAAAGCTTTCTTTGGCAACTCCCAACTTTCTTCTACAGCCCTGCTCCAAGGTTCTTTCCTGGACTTCATCGGACGAGGACTGCCATCCTCGGAACCCTTCTCATAGCTGTCTCTCATCCCGTTGATCCCAGCCGTTTCTGAACGCACGAAGGGCCACGCCAGGAAGGTGCAGTCCCCTGGCACCCTCGCTTCCCCCTCCCTCCCATTCCCCTTCTTCCCAGCACCACCCCTCCCCGGCTCCTGCCCCATTCACCTTCTTCTTCTCCAGGCCTCCCATTGCTCCACGTTCAAGGGTCTACGAGCGCCGCGCGGACAGACAACGCCACTTCCTCCCGCACGTGGGCCCCGAGGCCCCCACGCCGCGGGCCTGCGCGGGCTGCCCGACGAGGTGCCTGAGGGAGTCTAGGGAAATATTCGGCTTTCCTCTTCGAAATTTACAACGGAACTTTCTGAAAAAAGTCACTGAGACCGCTCTTTAGAGTTCTTTCTCATCTCTGGACATATAACAGTTTTAGTATTTAAAGGAACGCAGATATTCAGGCGTTTCTATAGCCATCTGGTGACGATCGCCTGTCTCTATGAGCCCCGTTGCATGTTGGGATGGAGGGTGGCGGAAGGCTTGGCGGCCCTCAGTACCTTCTGGGATGCAGAGGACAGCCACACTCTGAGGTGAGCGAGGGCCGGTGGGTTGTCATCGTAACGGTTGCTAGGCGCCCTCGGAAAAAGGGTTCTCCTGAGAAAAAGCGGCCGCCAGGGGCGCTTAGTGAGGCTGGTCTGTTTCCCTCCGGCTGCCTGTGGCTTTCCCTTTGGCTCATTGGCTGTTGGAGGGGGATAAAGTAGATCAAAAGCAGACTTTTTTACTCAGAGAAGTCTAGTGACCCGAGAGGCCACTTGTATGTTCTGAGCCTTAGCAGTAAATTGAAAAATGACAAAAGGCGAAGCAGAGCTATAGAACTTGTGGTATATTTTAAAGATACGTTTGGGGGCTCCTGGGTGGTTCAGTGGGTTAAGCCTCTGCCTTTGGCTCAGGTCATGGTCTCAGGGTCTTGGGATCGAGCCCTGCATCAGGCTGTCTGCTCAGCAGGGAGCCTGCTTCCCTTCCTCTCTCTCTGCCTGCCTCTCTGCCTACTTGCGATCTCTGTCAGTCAAATAAAAATAAATAAAATATTTTTTTAAAAAAGCTGTATAGTTATATCTGAGTCTATGCATGTCTTTCAAATATGACATTCCAGTCAAAGCCTTGGTAAAATAACCAATGTTTCCAGTGGTGTCCTATTACAAGAACAGAGTCTTACTGTACTTACTCAAACAGTTGTAGTTGCTATAGATAAAAGAATATTCATTAAGGGTTTCCTGGATTGTGGAGGGTTCGGGTAGAGAGAAAAGTTAAACATTTTTAATTGTTCACAAAGGAATATTTTCTATTTCTGTGAGTCATAGTTAGCTTGAAAAGTTTCCTTAATCTGTAAGAGCAAACTTTAGAGAACCAACAATGTTTCAAACAAGAGTCACAAAAACTATAATATCTTCTTTGGTTAATTTAGTTCCATGACTAATTCTTGTTCAGTGTGATTGCAGCTTTTAAAATTTAGTTCTGGGGGCGCCTGGGTGGCTCAGTGGGTTAAAGCCTCTGCCTTCGGCTTGGGTCATGATCCCAGTGTCCTGGGATTGAGCCCCGCATTGGGCTCTCTGCTCAGCGGAGATCCTGCTTCCCCCTCCCTCTCTGCCTGTCTCTGCCTGCTTGTGATTTCTGTCTGTCAAATAAATAAATAAAATCTTTTTAAAAAATAAATAAAATAAAATTAAGTTCTGGAAATTCTTACCCATTTTAGTGTTATGATTTTATTTTATTTTTTTAAAGATTTTATTTATTTATTTGACAGATTACAGGTAGGCAGGTTCCCCGCTGAGCAAAGAGCCCGATGTGGGGCTGGATCCCAGGACCCTGAGACCACCACCCGAGCCAAAGGCAGAGGCTCAACCCACTGAGCCACCCAGGTGCCCCTAGTTTTATGATTTTAAAGATCTCAAAAACTTGTCTTTGTCAGAAGCTCTTTTCATGAATCTCCTTGAAGATACTTGTTTCACAAGAGATTAGAACAATAACTGTAAATGACAAAAGACTCAAAAATGGACCTAGTTAATGATCTGAGAATTCATTATAATGTAGCGACAAGGAAGTCCAGTTATTCGTGACACATAACACTTCAATAATCAGAATATCAAGTGGTGGCCTTGTACAAAAATGTATTATAAATTTTAGGAACTGCATATAATCTCCACAGTAGTTACAGCATTTATCCAAGCACCATAACCTAAGGTTTATCATTTGAAAACAAAAACAAAAACTTCATTTACAATTTAAATCTTGAGGGTATTTGTTTAAAACCCTCAGAAAATTTAAAGCACATGCCTAAATAGTATTAGAGATCATTAAAGAATTTAGAACTTAATTTATTTAACCAAGGTGTCAGTAAGAATTCCCAAGGGCAAGTAGGTAGGGTTATATGGTTACCAAAAATTAGTTCCTTTAATATTGAGAAGTCTTAACTATCTTAAGTAATCAAAGACCTGAAAAAGGCCAAACATAGAAACTTTGGTTTTCCCTGGAGACAAAAGAGAAAAAAAAAAAACAAAAACAAAAAACTTTTGTTTGCAGTTTCTTATCAAGATCAGATATGCAGAGGTGCCTGGGTGGCTCAGTGGGTTAAGCCTCTGCCTTGCGCTCAGGTCATGATCTCAGGGTCCTAGGATAGAGCACCACTTTGGGCTCTCTGCTCAGTGGGGAGCCTGCTTCCCTCCCTCTCTGTCTGCTTCTCTGCCTACTTATGATAGCTCTGTCAAATAAATAAAATAAAAAGCAGATGAACAATCCAAGACTTTGTCTCTTTAACAAAAAGAAAAGCAGAGTTGTAATCTTATACCAGTGTACTTTAAAAATCCATTCATTTCAAACTTAGTCCCAACCACTTACGAAATTCCTTTCCAGTGATTTCCCTTTGCAAACCTTTACAACCTATTCATTCAAATTTTTAAATTAATTTTTTATTTTTTATTAACATATAATGTATTATTAGCCCCAGGGGTACAGGTCTGTGAATCTCCAGGTTTACACACTTCACAGCACTCACCATAGCACATACCCTCCCCAATGTCCATAACCCAACAAGGAGAGGGAGAACCAGGTTCTCTGCTGAGCAAGGAGCCTGATGCAAGGCTCAATCCCAGGACCTCCCTCCCCCCAGCAACCCTCAGTTTGTTTTGTGAGATTAAGAGTCTCTTATGGTTGGTCTCCCTCCGGATCCCATCTTGTTTGATTTTATTCATTCAAATTTTGACCGAAGCCTTTTTCCCTCCATCAGTCTTAATTACATTTAGCAGAAGAATTTTAACTCTTAGAAACCATAATCTCCGGTGAAAACTAAACAGTAACCAACTGTGAACTGCTACAACCAGAATTCCTTGAGATCTGAAATTTATGAAATTTATTTCTGATCTTTTAGATCTGAATTCTTTTTTTTATCTGAAACTGAAGAATACAGTTTACAATTTTTACAAACATATTTTTCCATAGTACAATCTTTTTTTAAAAAGATTGTATTTATTTATTTGACAGAGAGAGATTGCAAGTAGGCAGAGAGGCAGACAGAGAGAGAGGGGGAAGCAGGCTCCCTGCTGAGCAGAGAGGCTGACGGAGGGCTCGATCCCAGGACCCTGAGATCAGGATCCTGAGATCATGACCCAAGCTGAAGGCAGAGACTTAACCCACTGGGCCACCCAGGCGCTCCCATAGTACAATCTTTTAATAAAGCACAAAGCATGTTTACCAACAGACTCAAGTATCTTTAGTTTCTTTGCAGTAAGAAGTCAAAAGCAGATAAACCTTCTGTTTGGTCATCAATCCTTCAGTACCATATTTTATCTGGGAAAGATTTAGATGTCCAATTGTTTGGAGTGGCGAAGTGTGGAGCCAACGACCAAGAAAGAATTCTTGAGACGTCTTTGGTCAAAACAGTGGTTTTAGGGCGCCTGGGTGGCTCAGTTGGTTGAGTGACTGCCTTCAGCTCAGGTCATGATCCCGGAGTCCTGGGATCGAGTCCTGCATCAGGCTACCAGCTCCATGGCGGGGGGGGGG
>NW_019154157.1:2546797-2607477 GCF_002288905.1 Enhydra lutris kenyoni | reverse complement strand
AAAAAAAAAAAAAAAAAAAAGAACTTACTTAAAAACAAAACAAAACAAACCCCAGTGGTTTTATTAAAGCGTGGGAGAGAACACATGGGCAGAAAGAGCTGCTATATGGGGTTGTGAGGGGTGGCTGTTATATAACTGCGAGTTGGGGGAAGTAAAGAAAAGAGAGGTTTCAAAAAAGGATCGTCCTATGTTAAAGAAGACCCATAGGCTATCGGAGGCCTTGCCATTGTCAAGTTAAGGTAGTTTTTCCCTCTAGTAAGTCATTAACATGAAGACAAGAGCTTCCTGGAAGAATATCACCCATATCCCACCCAGGAAGGGGTGGGGGGAGGTTGTGGGGCGTCTGCTTGGGCTTTGTCCTCAGCTAGCCTTCTGCTCCCTCATCAAGATCAGGAGCTTATTTGACTTTAGTAAACCTAGGTAGAATAAAAGTTTCATATTTAATTTTGATAGCTCTAAAGACATGTCTATCTTAAACCCAACGAACTTAAATTAAAGTAGGTATCTTCCACCTGAGTCCACTTAGAAGTTAATCACTTTGTTCCCCATTGTCATTTTTACCCATGACACTGGTGGGGAAAACCGAAGCAAGTGATGTAAGTCCAATTGGGTGCTCTTTGCTCCTGGACGGCAAGGGGAGGAGCTAGTTATGCAGGCGGCACCCAAGGCAGTGCAGAAACAGGAGGGGGGGAGGGGAAGGCCGAAGAGGGGCAGGGCCTCCAGCCAGGGCTAGAGGTGGATAAAAACCCCAAGGACAGAGAGCGAAGACTTCTAGTTCTAAAGCTCACTCCCTGGGGCTGGTGAAAGGACAGGTTTTCTTACCACTTAAGTAGAAACAGGCAGTCCATGAAGGGGCCACAAAAGACAGAGAACTTCCCCAAAGCAAAGGAAGTTTGGCAGCTGTGTGGTAATATTCCTTAAAGTCCCTTTCTTGAAATAGTCTAACCAGAGACCATTGGTTCCAGTTATCATGCTGTTAACCCAGGAGATGAATGAGGGAAGAGCTCCCACATAAAAGAGAAGTAACCTGGGTCTATTAGGGGCAACAGTGACAGAGTCAGCATCCCCTTTCTTAGTGTTTCCTCCAGCAACCTGGGTTTATCTGGAGAAGGACTGCTGAATCAGTTCTCATCCCATATAGCAGGAGGGGGTTTACCAGCCCGGTCAGGGGCCAAACACTGGACTCGTAAACACATTCTGAAAGAGGACCTTGTGTTGGGGGTCCTGATTTAGGACCCTGAAGGCCTGGATCTAGGGTATCTCCTGTCCATTTGTCCTGTTTTCTATAGAAGAGATCTAACTGTATTGCAGTTTAATGTCCCATCAATGGGCCATTTTTCCTTGTCTCTGAAGGAGTATTGAGCCCATGCAGTGATTCAAAAGACTAGTCTTTCTTTTTCTTCTTCTTCTTCTTCTTTTTTTTTTTTTTAAGATTTTGAATTCCAAATTGTTTCCAGTGGGTTAAAAGTGATCCCAAGGGAGAGTCCTTGGAAACTGAAGATCCTATACTCCTAGAAAAGTAGCAAAGGTCCATTACCATGAAACTACCCCCAGATGCTGCCTAACTCCCTTGTGGCATCCCCACACAGGATATTTCCGAGGTTTCTGGTGTCAAAGCAACCAGAGAAGTCCCTCAAATGAAATCAATATGATCACCATCCTGCCCTGTAAGAGGGATGCTGGCGACCCCTTCTTCCACAATGCTTTCTAGACTACAAATGGGTGCCTGTGGATGAACCAAAATACTGTGCCAGGCTGTGAAGAGCCTGCCATTTTTGACCCATGGGAAACACTAGAAAAGTTTTACAAGGGGAAATTACCGAATTTTGTAATTTAGGTAGTACGGGGCACAAATAGAAAACAGTTGCATCACTTACTGGTTTCGGCCAGCTCTCCATGGAGGTCCTGTAGCCAGAAGTAGCTAGACCAGGGATGTGAATGGGGTTGTGTTAGATCAATCAGGAGGAAACCTCACACGGGAGTCTTAAGATTGGCAGCTGTCCTGGTGACTTCAGTGTCAGTCCTGTGCCCAAGACAGACAACTTTGCATAAGGACAGGAATAAAGGGAGGGCATCAAGTTTCTGGGTCTTATTACCATTCTGGCCAGAATACTATCTTCCAGCCAAAATGATGAAGTTTTAGAATATAAGTGAGGTTTGTTGGGGTGAGGTCTGGAGCTGATGACCAAGAAAGAATTCTTGAGACATCTTTGGTGCAAAATGGTGGTTTATTAAAGCATGGGGACAGGACCTGTGGGCAGAAAAAGCTGCTGCTCCGGGGCTGTGAGGAGTGGTCCATTATATACTTGCAAGATGGGAGGGAGTCAAGAATAGAGTAAGTCTCTAAGGAATTTTGGAAGCAAGGTTTCCAGGACCTTGAGGGGCTAGCTGTTGTTGTGAAAAGGTCATTTATTACCATCTAATAAGATCTTAGTCATGAGACCCTTCAGATATATATCGGTGGGCCATATGCTTGGTGATGATTGCCAACACATATCTTGGAGGATTTAGAGATAAAGGACGTTTCCAAAGGAATTTTTATATCTTAAAGTAGACCCACAGGATCCTGGTTGGGGGGGTGGGGGGTGTTCAGGCTAGGATTGCCTTTTGCCCTTAACAAAGTATTAAGGTGGAAGCAATTGACATTGAGTCAATGTCCCTCTGCCTGTTTCAAGGGCTTGTCAGTGGGTAAGGAAATTTAGTAACTTTTTTTTTTTAAAGATTTTATTTATTTATTTGACAGAGAGAGATCACAAGTAGGCAGAGAGGCAGGCAGAGAGAGAGGAGGAAGCAGGCTCCCCGCCGAGCAGAGAGTCCGATGCGGGGCTCGATCCCAGAACCCTGGGATCATGACCTGTGCCGAAGGCAGAGGCTTTAACCCACTGAGCCACCCAGGCGCCCCAAGGAAATTTAGTAACTTTTAGTAACTTTTAGTAACTTTAGTAACTTTTAGTAACTTTTCTTCTGCCTCTGTTTCCCATATCAAAAAGGCAGGCTTTCTGGGGTGCCTGGGTGGCTCAGTGGATTAAAGCATCTGCCTTCGGCTCAGGTCATGATCCCGGAGTCCTGGGATTGAGCCCCGCATTGGGCTCTCTGCTCAGCAGGGAGCCTGCTTCCCTTCCTCTCTATCTGCCTGCCTCTCTGCCTACTTGTGATCTCCGTCTGTCAAATAAATAAATAAAATTAAAAAAAAAAAAAAAAAAGCAGGCTTTCTCCTTCCTGTAGCGTAGCCACGAACTAGAGGATTGCAGCCTGAGCAATTGTCATGAAAGTGGTCTGAGAAGACTGCTCCTTGAAAAGGCCCTGAAATGAAAGTAAATGGAAGTAAAGGAAAAGATGAAAAAGTACTCACCAAGTCTATACCAAGGATGGGAGTCCAGCCCCAGAGAAGACTCTGGCTGCACTTTGGGACACCGAAATGATATGAGATATTGGGGTCCAGAAGCAAACGATCAAGAAAGAATTCTTGAGACATCTTCAGTGCAAAAAAGGTAGTTTTATTAAAGCACAGGGACAGGACCTGTGGGTAGAACAAGCTGCATTGGGGTCGTGATGTGCAATTGATTCTGTACTTTTAAGTTGGGAGGGGCAGAGAGAAAAGAAGTTTCCAAAGGGATTTTCATATGTGAAAGACGTACAGGATCCTGGAGGTCTGGCTGTTGTCAAGCTAAGTTTGCTTTTTGCGGTAGGCCATAGGATGTCACAGCATAAAGACTGAATCTTAATGTGTGCAAATTAACAACAACAAGAAAAGAATCTTTTAGGCATCTGGGGAATCCCAGAATGGAATGCAGAATGTGACAAACCAATCTTAACCGTTTTACAAATGTAAGAAATAAAGAGGATTGCTAAAGAGGATGGGAGGAAAAGGTGATGAGGCAGGTGACATGTCAAAAATCAGGGGTGTCTGGGTGGCTCAGTGGGTTAAAGCTTCTGTCTTTGGTTCGGGTCATGATCCCAGAGTTGTAGGATCAAGTCCTGTGTCGGGCTCTCTGCTCAGCGGGGAGCCTGCTTCCTCCTCTCTCTCTCTCTGCCTGCCTCTCTGCCTACTTGTGATCTCTGTCAAATAAATAAATAAAAATCTTTGGGAAAAAAAAGTCAATTGACCATACATGTGAGAGTTTATTTGTGGTCTCTCGGTTCTGTCCCACTGGTCTGTATATATAACCCTTATGCTGATTATGCCAGACTGATGAGAGAGCTGAAGGCAAGCTGAGGACAAAGCACAAGCTGACGCCCAGCACACCACACACACACACACACACACACACACACACACACACACACACAGCCCCAGGCGGGATCTGTGTGAGGGTCCTCTGTCATTCCTGGCTGCCCTTAAACTAAGAAAAGGATAAACAAATGGTTAACCTATATAGATCACAATCCTGCAAGACAGGGATTGTGTCTTGTGTAAACCGAGGGAGACTCGATTTACAAATGTCATAGTGATTTATAAGGTAAAAGCATCAATAACCTAACTTCCAGAGGGGAACTCCCAACTATCTATTAAGATAGTTAGTGCTTTACTAGAGGGAAAAACAACCCTAACTTGACAATGGCCAGGCCTCCAGTATCTTATAGGTCCTCTGTAGCATAGGAAAGTTCTTTTGAAGACCTTCCTTTCTCCTTACCTCCCCAACTCCCAAAGATATAATCAGTCACTCCTCACAGACTGGATGCAGCAGCTCTTTCTACCCATGGGTCCTGTCCCTGTGCTTTAGTAAAATCATCTTTTTGCACCAAAGATGTCTCAAGAATTCTTTCTTGATCATTGGCTCTGGACCTCACCTACATTCCAAAAACTACATTAAAACAATTAAAAAAAAATTCTCTATGGGAGCACCTGGGTGGCTCAGTGGGTTAAGCCTCTGCCTTTGGTGCAGGTCATGGTCTTAGGGTCCTGGGATGGAGCCCCGCATCACATCGGGCTCACTCCTCCTTGGGGAACCTGCTTCCTCCTCTCTCTCTGCCTGCCCCTCTGCCTACTTGTGATCTCTGTCTGTCAGATAAATAAATAAAATCTTTAAAAAATGAAAAAGAAAGGAAAAAGAAAAATCTCTGCTTATTGGAGATTGAATGGAAAGAATCCTAGGTACTTACCCTAATCTGATGGAATGTAAATACATCCTTCCAAGAACTAGATAAGCCCCGGCCCATGATGTTTGGGATGTCTGGGCATTATCCCTTTTGAAATTCGTGAGGCGATAGCACTCTAGTTTTCCTAGAACCTTGGGAGCTTAAACCGGGAGCCTAGTTGGACTGTATCCATTTGGCCCTCTCAAGGAAATAAGAGTTTTATTTTGCTTTTGGATAAGACCAATTAACTAGACAAATGGTTACAGACTGGAGTCTTCTGGAGTCTGAAAGTTATATGTTTTTAGGGGAAGTGAAAGCAAGCATTGCCTATGTTTATATCATATACATTTCCACATCTCGGGAGACTAAGGTTTTTTCTTTCTTTCTTTTCCTTCCTTTATCCTTCCCTCCCTTCCTCCCTCTTTCTTTCTTCCTTCCTCCCTCCCTTCCTTCCTTTCTTTTTATTTTGTTTTTTTTTCTTTCTTTCTCTTTTCTCTCTCTCTCTTTCTTTTTTTAAAGATTTTATTTATTTGACAGAGAGAGACACAGCAAGAGAGGGAACACAAACAGAGGGAGAGAGAGAGGGAGAAGCAGACTTCCCAACAAACAGGGAGACTGATACGGAGCTTGATCCCAGGACCGTGGGATCATGACCCCAGCTGAAGGCAGACGCTAAACCAAGAGAGCCACCCAGGAGCCCCTTTCTTTCTTTATCTTTCGGGAGGGGGGGATAGCTCAGTGGTAGAGCATTTGACTGCAGAGAGAGAGAGAGCTCATGGTGGGGGTTGGGGAACAGAGGAAGAGTCACAAATCTTAAGCAGGCTCCACTCCCTGCACAGACCCCAACATGGGGCTCAATCCTGAGATGACTACCTGAGCTGAAATCAACAGTCAGATGCTTAACCAACTAAGCCACTCAGGTGCCCAAGACTAGGGTTTTCTACAGAAGCACCAAGACATCCATGGGAGTTTTATTCCCTTACACAATGTTTTCTTTTTCTTCTGGCTTCTTTCATTCAACATTATGTTTATGAAATTCATCTTTATTTTTGTGCAAATATCCATTCTCATTGCTGTACAGAATATGCCATACCTTATCCATTTTATTTTTGGTGGAGATTAGATAGTCCAAAAGTTCACTAACTGTGAAGATAGGGAAGAGTGCACACTTCTGACACCAGTGACAAGTTCATGGGTTGCTAAATTCATCCTCAGGCTTAATAATCCACTAGAAGGACTTTAAGAACTCAGTGAAAGCTGTTATAACTTTTACAATTTATTACAGATGCCAACCAAAGGAAGAAATACATAGGGCAGAGCCTGGGAAAGTACCTGGGAAAGTACTGGGGAGCTTCCAATCATCCTCTCTCTCTGGACTCAAGAGACTGTTAGTACATGGATTGTGATGGCTGGATTAAATTCTCCCCCATACTAATTCTCTTTTACTCTCTACTAGATTGTATGCTCTGTTTCTGTTCTTTTAATGATCACCCCCAAATTTTAGTTTACACACTTAGCAGATCCTAAAGTTAATCATTATTTTGTTTTCCTCAGGAACAACACAAGGATCTTAGTATATTCTAACTCCAATCTGAACCCTCTAGACTTATGCACAATTGTTGTACTTCATTTTTATCTTGAATTATGCCCTTTATATTAGACATAATTGGTATTGTTCTATGCAGCCAGTACTTGTTTACATTTATCCTCAAGCTTGACATTTTCTTGGTTCCCATTCTTTCTTAGATCTTAGACTTCCCTTCTGGAATCGTTTCCCTTCTTCTGGAGGTATATTAATAAGGTTCTGTTGCAGGTAAGCTCTTGGCTTTTGGTTGTCTCTCTCTCTCTCTTTTTTTTTTTTTTTTTCAGATTTTTAAAATTTATTTGACAGAGAGAGAGAGCGCCAGCAAGAACAGGAACACAAGCAGGGGGAGTGGGAGAGGGAGAAGCAGGCTTCTCACCCAGCAGGGAGCCCGATGATCCCAGGACCTTGGGATCATGACCTGAGCCTAAGGCAGACACTTAATGACTGAGCCACCCAGGCACTCCGGTTTTTGGTTGTCTTCGTATGTCTTCATTTTACATAATTTTTGAGTGATAGATTCACTGGGTATAGAATTCTAGGTGGCTAGTATAGTCTTTTAACACAATGAGATATTAATCTAATGTGTTCTGGCTTCCATTGTTACTACTGAGAAGTTATCTGATGGTAGAATTATTGTTTCTTTGTAGAAAATGTGTCTTTTTCTAGCTTCTTTTAGGATACTCTTTTTATCTTTGATGTTTTTCTTTTTCTTTTTCTTTTTTATCTTTGATGTTTTTCATTTCATTATAATGTATCTAAGTTTGGGCTTGTTTTTATTTATCTGGCTTGAGATTCAAGCCAGAAGGTATTCCTCATTCTGAGGATTTGTATCTTTCCTCAATTCTGAAAAATTCTCAGCCATTATCTTTTCAAACATTGCTTCTTCTTTATTCTCACCATTTCCTTCTCATGTAGTTTCCATTAGACTTATGTTGACCATCTTACTCTGTTATCCATGCCTTCTAATTGCTCAGAGTTTTTTGAAACATTTTAATTTATTTAACGTGAAAAGACAAGCATAAAATTAATATGGATGCACTGACTGAGACAGTATTGCAGTCAACTAACTATAATATTTGGTAAACTAAAATTTTTAAAATTTTTATTTGTTATTTATTTATTTATTTAATTTATTTGAGAGAGCACAAGCAGAGGGAGAACCAGACTCATTGCTGAGCAAGAAGCCTGATGCAGGACTTGATCCCAGAATCCTGGGATCGTGACCTGAGTCGAAAGCAGATGCTTAACCGACTGACCCACCCAGGTGCTCAAATTTTATTTTATTTTTTTTATTATTTTTTTAAAGGATTTTATTTATTTATTTGACAGAGAAAGAGATCACAAGTAGGCAGAGAGGCAGGCGGGGGGTGGGGGAAGCAGGCTCCCCGCTGAGCGGAGAGCCCGATGCGGTGCTCGATCCCAGGACCCTGGAATCATGACCTGAGCCAAAGGCAGAGGCTTAACCCACTGAGCTACACAGGCGCCCCCAGGTGCTCAAATTTAGTTTCTAAGGACAGTTGGGAGTACCTGGGTAGCTCAAACATCTGCTTTTGGCTCCGGTCATGATCCAGGGTCCTGGGATTGAGCCCCACATAGGGCTCTGCTCAGTGGGGAGTCTGTTTCTCCCTCTCCACCTCCCTCTGTCCCTCCCTCCTGCTCATATTCTCTCTCTCTCTCTCTCAAATAAATAAATAGAATATTTTTTTCTTTAAAGGATTTTATTTATTTATTTGTCAGAGAGAGAGCAGAAGCACGGAGAGCTGCAGGCAGAACAGGCAAAGCAGGCAGAGGGAGAAGCAGGCTCCCTGCTGAGCAAGAAGCCCTATGTGGGACTCCTGGGACTTCTTCCCAGGACCCTGGGATCATGACCTGAGCCGAAGGCAGACATGCAACCAACTGAGCCACCCAGGTGTCCCTAAATAAATAAATAAATCCTTTTTTTTTCTAAGATTTTATCTATTTATTTGACAGAGATCACAAGTAGGCAGAGAGGCAGGCAGAGAGAGAGAGAGAGAGGGAGGAGCAGGCTCCCCGCCGAGCAGAGAGCCCGATGCGGGGCTGGATCCCAAGACCCTGAGATCATGACACTGAGCCACCCAGGCGCCCCCCTAAATAAGTAAATTCTTAAATAAAAATAAGGACAGTTAGGGGTTCCTGGGTGGCTCAGTGGGTTAAGGCCTCTGCCTTCGGCTCAGGTCACGATCCCGGGGTCCTGGGATCCAGCCCTGCATTGGGCTCTCTGCTCGGCGGGGAGCCTGCTTCCCCCACCCCCACCCCCGCCACCCGCCTGCCTCTCTGCCTACTTGTGAACTCTGTCTGTCAAAGAAATGAAAATCTTAAAGAAAAAAAAATTACAGACAATTAAAATCACCGAGTCCTTGTGATATTGGTCAAACAACATCACTTTTTTTTTAACCTAGTTTCCCAAAAGATCCCCACCCTTCATAAGTTGCATAAAATCAGTAGACCCTCCAGAATGATGAGGTGATCATCTTAAGGAAACTCCTCCCTTTTAAAAAAATATTTTTTTGGAAAGATTTAATTTTACATAAAAATTGAGTAGATAGGGGCACCTGTGTGGTTAAGCGACCTGCTCTTGGTTCTGGCTCAGGTCATGATCTCAGGGTAGTGAGATCAAGCCCCATATTGGGAGTCTGTGTGGAGTCTGTGTGGAGTCTGCTGGGGATTCTTTCTTCCTCTCTCTCTGCCGCTCCTGCTGTACCTTCTCTCATCCTCTCTCTAAAATAAATAAATACATTTGAAAAAAAAAAAAATTGAGTGTCTAGGGCGCCTGGGTGGCTCAGTGTATTAAGCCTCTGCCTTCAGCTCAGGTCGTGATCTCAAGAGTCCTGGGATCGAGCCCTACATTGGGCTCTCTGCTCAGCGGACAGCCTGCTTCCCCTTCTCTCTCTCTGCCTGTCTCTCTGCCTACTTGTAATGTCTGTCTGTCTCTCTCTGTCAAATAAATAAATAAAATCTTAAAAAAAAAATAGAGTATCTAGCACAGATACTTCCCATATACTCCATGGTCAGTTTCTCTTATTAACATCTAACATTAATATGTGCATGTATTACAGGTAATGAGCCAATATCAATACTTTATTGTTAACTAAAGTCCATATATTACTCAGATTTTCTTCGTTTTTAACCTAATCTTCTTCTTCTTCCTCCTCTTCTTTCCCTTTCCCCTTGCCCCTCACCCCTTTCCCCGCCTCCTTTTTCTTGTTCCAGGATACTCTGTTACTTGTAGTTGTCTTGTCTCCTAAGACTTCTCTTGGCTGTGGTAGTTTCTCGGACCTTACTTGTTTTTGAAGACCTTGGCAGTGTTGAGGAGTGATGGTCAGGTATTTTGTAGAATATGCCTACTTTGGAGTTTGGAATTTTTTTCATGGTTAAATTGGGGATGGCGAAGACCATCCCCACAGAGGGAAGACCACAGAGGAAAAGTGCCATTTTTATCACATCATATCAAGGGTATGTGCTACCAGTATGATCTATCACTGTTAATGTTGACTTTGACCATTTGGCTGAGGCAGTTTTGGCTGAGGAAGTTGCTCTTCCTCCCACCCCCTTTCCATGTTGTACTCTTTGGAAGGAAGTCCCATACTTAGGGAGTGGGAAGTTATGCTTCCCCTCCATGAGGACAGAGTATCTACACACATTATTTGGGATTCTTCTGCAAAGAATATTTGACTATTTATCTTGGTCTGTTCAGGCAACTATCACAAAATAGTATAGACTAGGTGGCTTATAAACAACAGAAATTTATTTCCCACAATTCTGGAAGCTGGAAGGTCCCTGATCAAAGTGCCAGCAGATTTGGTATCTGGTGAGGACCTGCTTTCTGGTTTATAGATAGTTGTCTTTTCACTGTGTTCTCACATGGGTGAAGGAGTAAGGGGCTCCCTGGCATCTTTTTCATAAGGGGACTAATCCCATTTATGAGGGCTGCTAATCACCCCTCAAAGGTCCCACTTCCAAATACCATTTGGGGATTAAGTTTCAATACAGAATTTTGAGGAGACATAAACATCCAGTCTACGGCACCACATTTTTAAAATTTAATCATTTATTTACATCAGTATGAACTCAATAATACTGTTTTTCTTTGGGTTATATTCTTTTTTAAAGATTTTATTTATTTATTTGACAGAGATCACAAATAGGCAGAGAGGCAGGCAGAGAGAGAGGGAGGGAAGCAGGCTCCCCACCAAGCAAAGAGCCCGATGTTGGGCTTGATCCCAGAATCCTGGGATCATGACCTGAGCCAAAGGCAGAGGCTCTAACCCACTGAGCCACCCAGGTGCCCCTCTTTGGGTTATATTCTAACACTTCTTTATTTTATTGCTCAAATTGTTTTAGCGTTGGCCGTTGTTGGGTCGGCCGCTCCGGGAATGCGGGAGGAACAATAAAAATGGCTGCGGGGCCGTCATCTTCCAGGCCGCCCTCTTGCTTAACCCGTGACTCTCCCACCCGAAGGACGAAGGACGTCTGCAGAGGACACGTCACCATAAGTAAACCGATACCTACGCAGGAAACGGGAACATCAGGACTGAATACCTTACCTAATATGGCTGTGAACCTATGCCCTGTCTTAACCCAAATAAAAGACCCACTCCACCCCCCTCCCCGGCGTGACTTCCCTGACTTTCCTCTCTAGAGTCGCAGAACCTCGCCCGAGGGCGCCCTTAATAAACCTTGCTTTGCGCCTATCTCGCCTGGTGTGGTGTGTATCTCGCCTGTAAAACCTTACAGCCAGTAGGGGGTTCTTTTCGTTGGCTTCCATATCTCTTTGGTATATACATCAGTGTGCATGCATGTGTGTGTGTGTGTGTGTGTGTGTGTGTGTTTATGTGCACTCATATACACACTTTTTACTTTCTGGCACTATTAAGATGTTCCAGGTTCACCCTGTATATTTCTTGCCCCAGTCCTAGAATCAGTCGTTTTTCTAGGGAGCCCTAGTCTCTCTTGCGGAGGATGGTATAAACCAAAATCTGGGCACTAGGCAATTTTATTGTAGGCTACGGTGGTGTCTTTGCTTCTAGCTGACATAAAAAAATGTATGTACACTGTTAACCTTCAAAGTGCCTATTATCTTACCAGCAAAGGATGGGTTTATTTGGTGCGGCACCTGGGTGGCTCAGTAAGTTGAGCGTCTGCCTTCAGCTTAGGTCTTGATCCCCAGGTCCTGGGATGAAGTCCCACATCCTGTCCTTGCTCAGCGGGGAGCCTGCTTCTCCCTCTGCCTGCCACTCCCCCCACTTGTGCACTCTCCCTAATTCTCTGACAGATACATAAACAAAATCTTTTTTTTTTTTTTTTTTAAAGTCGGTTTATTTGGGAATAGCTGAGTTCTGTAATTCAGGAGAGGCAAACTACAGCAAGCCCACAGGGGAGCCAGGAGAACAAATGAAAGGGATACTTTTTTTTTTTTTTTTTTTAAGATTTTATTTATGTATTAGATCACAAGTAGGCAGAGGGGCGGGGAGAAGCAGGTTCCCTGCTGAGCAAAGAGCCCGATGCAGGGCTTGATCCGTGGGCTCTATCCCAGGGATCATGCCCATGACCATGACACGAGGCGAAGGCAGAGCCCTAACCCACTGAGTCACCCAGGGGCCCCAAGAGCGGTATACTTTTTTATAAAGAAAAGGGGGCTTTGGAAGAGCTGTTGTAAACAAATAGTTCATTGGAGTAGACTGGGAGTGTTAAGTATAGTGGCTTCTCATTGGCTAAGCTGTGACTGTTTCTCATTGGCTAGGTGGTTGTCAGGGCAGGAGGAAATCTTCCTTCCTCTTGGTGGGAGAGTATAGTATCCACATACAAGTTTTTCTTGTTGGGTCTGCAACTGAGGACAAATGGTAGTCACGAGAGCTCCCCCTGCTGGCCTCTCCACGCCATTGTAAATAAGGTTTCCTTCTAATTTTTACAATACTGGTCTGTTGTATACACACATTATCTGTGAATCAATCATTTATTCATATCACTATGTCACCACCTTTGTCTACATTAAGCTAAACATGAGTTCATAGTGATGTCTCCAGCTCTAATCCATTATCAATGGATCATTCTAGCGTCCCCTTGCTTATCTGTAAATTCCCATTTCAGCTGTGAGAAACTTGACTTCCATAATCTACCATCCATTTACTTAATTGTTCAACTCCAGTACACATGTCTAGTAGTATCAGTATTAACTCATACCTTCATGATATACAATTTTGAGAACAGTGCTTACGTGCAAATCCTTTTGCCATTATTCTTTTCTTTCTTTTTTAAAGGTTTTATTTATTTGACAGAGAGAGCGAGCACACACGGGGGGAGCAGCAGGCAGAGGGAGAAGCAGGCTCCTCAGTGAGCAGGGAGCCCAACATGGGGCTCAATCCCAGGACTATGGTATTGTGACCTGAGCCGAAGGCAGATGGTTAACTGACTGAGCCACCCAGGCACCCTCTTTTGCCATTATCCTTCCAGATCCCACTCATTTTCAAATTTTTTTAGGTAAGCATCCTTTCCCCCACCCGTTTGGTTGTTTTATATATTAGTAATACATATTAGGTTGCTTGTCACATTCTGGATTCTATCCTGGGATTTCATCAATGATTTTTATAAAATTTGCATGCATTAAATTCACTCTGTGTATTGTAAGGTTCTATAAGTCTCAACAAATACATAGTATTATGTATCCACCATATAACTATAATACAGAATAGTTTTACTATGCTAAAAAATGTCCCCTTTTGGGGCACCTGGTTGGCCCAGTTGTTAAGCATCTGCCTTTGTCTCAGGTCATGATCCCGGGGTCCTGGGATCGAGCCCCACATCGGGCTCCCTGCTCTGTGGGGAGCCTAGTTCTCCCTCTCCCACTCCCACTGCTTGTGTTCCCTGTCTCATTGTATCTCTCTCTCTGTCGAATAAATAAATAAATAAAACTTTAAAAAAAAATGTTCTCTGTTCTTGCTCTACTTATTCAACACTCTTACCCCAGCCACTTCCCCCCTACTTCTGGCAACTACTGACCTTACTATCTCTATCATTTTGTCTTTTCCAGAATATTGTATAATTACAATCATATAGAGGCACCTGGGTGGCTTAGTCGGTTAAGTGTCTGCCTTTGGCTCAGGTCATGATCCCAGGTCCTGGATCAAGTCCGGCATCAGGCTCCTTGCTCAGTGGGAGGCCTGCTTCTCCCTCTCCCCCTCCCCCTGCTTATGTTCCCTCTCCAGCTGTGTCTGTCTCTGTCGAATAAATAAATAAAATCTTTTTTAAAAATTACAATCATATAGTAAGTATACTTTTCAGACTCACTTCTTTCTTCACTCATCAATATGCATTTAAGTTTCTTTCATGTCTCTTTGTGGCTTGATTTCCTTTTTTTTTTTTTTTTAAGATCTTACTTCGTTAAGAGACAGAGAGAGAGATGGAATGGGAGAGGGAGGAGGGCAGAAGGAGAGGGAGAAGCAGACTCCCTGATAAGCAGGGAGTCACCATGGGGCTTGATCCCAGGACCCCAAAATCATGACCTGAGCCGAAGGCAGATGCTTAATTGACTGAGCCACCCAGGCACCCCATTTTCCCATTTCTTTTGATTGTTATTTTTATTTATACCACATTTCATTATATATATGTATCAGAATTTGTTTATCCATTCACCCATTAAATAATATCTTGGTTACTTCCAGTTTCTGGTAATTATGAAGAATGTTGTTATAAACTTTTACATGTACGTTTTTGTGTGGACCTCCAGTTGGGTAAATAGCTAGGAGTATGATTGTGGAATCTGATAGGAAGACTATGTTTTGCTTTGTAAGAAACTGCCCAACTGTCTTCCCAAGTGACTGTCCTATATTGATTCCCACAAACAATGAATGGTCATTGATATTGACCTGCATATTTACCAACATTTAGTGTTGTCAGTGTTTTGAATTTTGACCATTCTTTCATTCATTTATTTGTTTATATTTTATTTATCATTATTTTCTTAGAGAGGGAGAGTGTGCACATGTGGTGCGGGGAGGAGCAGAGGGAAAGGGAGAGAGAGAATCCCAAGCAGGCTTCATGCCCAGCATAGAGCCCAGCACAGGGCTCAATCTCACAATCCTGAGATCATGACCTGAGCCAAAATCAAGAGTCTAACGCTTAGCCTATTAAGCCACCCAGGCACTCCTTTTTAAAATCTTCTAAAATTTTATTTATTTATTCATTTATTTATTAAAGTAGGCTCCACACTCAGTGTCGACCCAACAACACTTGAATTCACAACCCTGAGATCAAGCCCTGAGGCTTGGATTCACAACCCTGAGATCAAGACCTGAGCTGAGATCAAGAGTTGGGACCCCCAACCAACTGAGCCACCCACTACCCTGATTTTGACTATTCTAATAAGTGTGTAGTGGTATCATTGTTG
This sequence comes from Enhydra lutris kenyoni, assembly GCF_002288905.1. Taxonomy (NCBI): domain Eukaryota; kingdom Metazoa; phylum Chordata; class Mammalia; order Carnivora; family Mustelidae; genus Enhydra; species Enhydra lutris. The sequence goes on along the minus strand of NW_019154157.1, from coordinate 2,592,409 downwards.
TTTTACTTTGCAATTTCCTAATGACATATGTGGAGCATCTTTTCATATGCTTATTTACCATTTATATATCATCTTTGATCAAGTGTCTGCTGCCCATTTTTAAAATTGGGTTGGTTGTTTTCTTATTGTTGAGTTTTAAGAGTTCTTTGTGTATTTTGGATAAGTTTTTATCATGTCTTTTGCAAATATTTTCTCCCAGTCAGTGGCTTGTCTTCTCGTTTTTTGTTTTTTTTTTTAAGATTTATTTATTTATTTGACAGAGAGAGAAAGATGGAGAAAGGGAGCACACAAGCAGAGGGAGTGGCAGGCAGAGGGTGAGAGAGAAGCAGGCTTCCTGCTGAGTGGGGAGCCCAATGTGGGGCTGGATCTCAGGGTCCTGGGATCATGACCTGAGCCAAAGACAGATGCTTAACCAACTAAGCCATCCAGGTGCCCCTTGTCTTCTCATTTATTTTATTTTATTTTATTTATCCTCTCATTTTTGACTGTGTCCTCAGCAGAGCAGAAGTTTTTAATTTTAATGAAGTTCAGCTTATTAATTATTTCTTTCACAGATTATGACTTTGATGTTGCTTCTAAAAAGTCATAACCTCTTCCAGAAGTTTTAAATTTTATAGCTTATGTTCTATGTTATGTTCAGTTCTCAATTTTTTATGAGAAGTATAAGGTATATGTCTAAATAGACTTTTTTTTTCACATATGGATATCCAATTGTTCCAGCACATTTGCTGAAATGACTATCTTTTCTCCCTTGTCAATTTCCTTTGCTCCTTTGTCAAGATATCAGTGGACAATTTTTGTGTGGGTCTATTTCTCTTCCTATTTCTATTCTGTTCCATTGGTCCACCCATTGATTCTTTCACCACCTCTACACCATCTTGATTACTGTAAATCTTGAAATTAGGTAGTGTCAGTCCTCCAACTTTGTTTGTTTTCAGTATTTTGTTGATTATTCTAGGTCTTTTGCCTCTCCACAGGATCTTTAGAATCATTTTATCAATACAAAATAGCTTACTGGGATTTTAACTGGGGTCATTTAAATCTCTAGATCATGTTGACATCCGTGTCACCGTGACATCTTAACAATACTGAGCCTTCCAGTTGATGGACATAGAATATCTTTCCATTTGTTTAGATCTTCCTTGATTTCTTTTATTTTTTTTAAAGATTTTATTTATTTATTTGATAGAGAGAGACACAGAGAGAGAGGGAACACAAGCAGGGGGATTGGGAGAGGAAGAAGCAGATTCCCGCCGAGCACGGAGCCCGATGTGGGGCTCAATCCCAGGACCCTGGGATCGTGATCTGATCTGAAGGCAGACGCTTAACGACTGAGCCACTCAGCCACTCCTTCCTTGATTTCTTTTATATTTTAGAGTTTTCTGCATATAGATCCTACACATTTTTTTTTAAAAGTAGGCTCCACACCCAACGTGGGACTTGATCTCACAACCCTGAGATGAAGAATTGCATGCTCCACTGACTGAGCCAGTCGGGTGCCCCAATCCTATACATGTTTTGTTCAATTTACTGCTCACATTGTTTTATTTCTCTGCCTTTTGGAATTCTTTGAGGCCTAGGTTTGAAATAGATTCTTAAAGAGCTACGGTTTCCTTCTGCCACATACTGAGATGGTTTTCCAAGCCTGTTTCTTATAAAATGGGACTGGAATACTATACTCATAGGTTTCTTATTAGGATCACATGAGGATGCTTATGAAACTCTTAAAAGTGTGGCTGTCATATGGTTCAAACTCATTCCATTTTAGCACTTGTTAATTACTAACTATCAAAATCCAGGAAAGAGGGTGCTTGGGTGGCTCAGTGGATTAAGCATCTGCCTTCAACTCAGGTCATGATCCCAGGGTTCTGGGATCAAGTCCCACATTGGGCTCCCTGCTCAGCAGGGAGTCTGCTTCTCTCTCTGACCCTACACCTTCTGGTGTGCGCGCGCTCTCTCTCTCTCTCTGAAATAAATAAAATCTTAAAAAGAGAAAAGTAACACATTAAAAAAAAATCCATGAAAAAATGCTACAGGGAAAATGTCCTCTTGGTGAGTTTCCAATTTCTAAAGATCTGGATTCCAGTTTAGTAAGAGAAAAGAGCCTTGCACAGGACCCAAGACTATTAGGCTATCTTAATCTATGCAGTGCAGGGACACCACGGACAGTCTGAGTAATCCTGTCCTGGGAGAGCCTTTCCATCTTCCCCCTGAACCTTCCTCCATCCTCAAAGGCTGGTTGTCCTGACCAGGACCCCTGGAAGGAGCACACTGGATTCCTGCTGGCCGGTCTCAAGAGAACTTCTCAGACAGATCCTTGGAGCTGTTTTGAATCTGTAGGTTCCTCTGTGGAGCAGAGCAACTGTGGGGCTCTGACCACACAAATAGAAAGGTTATTAAAGCATTTGGCTAGAAACTGGGGTTAGGTGAAATGTAAACCAATGTTAGTGCTTTGCTGTGCTCAGCTCATTACAGCACTGAGTGAGAGGGGTCGACTTCAGATCTGGACAGCAAAGTGGACCCAGAGTCCTGTTCCCTTGGGAACTACAGAGACAGGTGTATAATGTTAAGTTCGGAAACTCCTGACCTCAGGCGTCTTCTCTGTGTCCAAGTGACAGGTCCTCTAGACATGTTTCTTTCTTACAATTAGGATTTCCAACAGCAAATTTATGATTTTAGGGGGGGAAAAAGAAATCTCAGTAAAAAAGTAATAGTCACTCAAAGAACCTGATTATCGGGACACTTACAGCTGTAACATGACCTTGGGAAAAGTAGTCTCCTGTTAACATTGCAGCTGACTTCATCAGTACCTTTCCTGATGCATGGACCGGCAGACTTTCACTTGCTCATTCCAAGCTAATTTTCACTTTCTTGGTATAGATCCCAAATAGAAATCCTGAACCAAACATTTTAGTCATCTTTCCTTTTTACTTTTCCTGACAATATTACCTAAAACAACCCAGCGTTGCCCCCAGTTGTTCTGTTCCTGATAGCTATGGGAAATGTACCTCTTCCCTGGTGGGTCACCACAGTACCTTCGAGTCCACGGGAATCAGAGGTGACCCTCCTGAAGCAAGCTGCTTCTCCCAGAGGCTGGGGGATAGGGAACCCTGCCACCATGGTCACCTCCTCCAGACTGCCCTCCTGGAGGCGGCAGGAACCACAATCACCACCACCTGGCACAGACAGGGTTGCAGGAGCCAAAGCGGTCCTGTCCCAGATCAAGGCAGTTCCATTGCCCACAGATTGCTGGGGCTCCCCTGGAGATCTGAACCTGAGAATCTGCAGAAATTGGGCCTCCAGCTGGCCTCCTTCATTCCCCAGAACCTCACCCCGATGGGCCACACCTTGCCTTCTCGAGCCAGTCAATCTAATCGTATCTTGTAAAGTACTTCTGTAAATAGATGCATGTATCTGTATTTGTCGATGTTAAGAGCTCGACTTGTGCTAAGTCAGGCGCAAAACCAGATTATCTTGAAAGAATGAATCTTGGCAATTAGCCACAATACGACTGCCATAAAAATCTCATTAGAGGAAATGATTAGAGGTGTTTTCAGATGATAACATTTTCACAGGTTGAGCTGGAAGAGCGCTTAGTTAAAATGATCTTGTCCAACCCTCCCATCTCACGCAGGAGAACTATTTCAAACTCAAGAAGAGTTTGGACAAGGTCACACAGACCGCCAGGCTTAACTCTTGCACATTGATTTTCCTGTTGGGTTATGCAGAGGAAGAATCCTTCCTTCTCTCTTCTGCTTACAGAGATTTTTTTTTTTTAAGATTTTATTTATTTATTTGACAGAGAGAGGTCACAAGTAGACGGAGAGGCAGGCAGAGAGAGAGAGAGAGAGGGAAGCAGGCTCCCCGCTGAGCAGAGAGCCCGATGCGGTACTCGATTCCAGGACCCTGAGATCATGACCCGAGCCGAAGGCAGCGGCTTAACCCACTGAGCCACCCAGGCGCCCTTGCTTACAGAGATTTTTTTAAACGATTTTACTTATTTATTTGACAGAGATAGCGAGAGCAGGAACACAAGCAGGGGGAGTGGAAGACTGGGGAGAAGCTGGGGAGCAGGGAGCCCGATCCTGGGATCATGACCTAAGGGGAAGGCAGACGCTTAATGACTGAGCTACCCAGGCGCCTCTACTGAGATTTTTGTTTTGTTTTGTTTTGTTTTTGTTAAGATTACCTTCCTAGTCCTAACAAGAGCTTTCTGGTTGGTTGAAAAAACCAGCCGGTCTGGTCCGGCTCCCGCCCCTCCCACCCCTAACCCGGGGCAGGCGGGCGGAGAACCGCTGACGCCAGCAGTCGCTCACGTGACCGCCACAGCGCTCAGTTCCGCTCCCTGACCCAGACCCGCTTGGGCCCTTCCAGGGATTCCTTTTGGGCGGGGGTGGGCACCAGGTAGGCACCCCAGCCCTGCCGGTCCACCGCTGTAACAGTGAGGGGGCTACCGCGCCGGCGCAGGTGGACAGACTTGGGCAGATCCCATGTTAGGCCCTCTGTGCCTGCCCAGTGCTCTTAGGCAGCGGGGACAGAATGTTGCTGGCCTCGGGATGTCTCACACCATTCCTATTTGTCTGCCCCCACCCCCACTCCTTACCTCCAGGAAAACACTGCCCTTCCTTCCTCTGTTCTTTGGCCTTGCTTTCAATTCAGCTACAGATCTTTTCCCCTTTCTCTCTGCTGATTTAGCAGCGTCCTGCTGGGGGCGTGGAGGGATTAATCAGTGATAGGAAGCAGCCTCTTTCTGAGCAGTGACCAGCTGTGCAAGACCAGCTCCAGGAGTCTGTCGCGCTTCCCGCCGGCTGTTCACCTATACGCTCCTGCCATGAGGCAGTTTGGGGCCCTCCTCTTCCTACTTGGGGGCCTGGGGGCTCTCGCTGATGTCTGCGGTAAGTAACCAGATCTACCCTGTGCTTCTTTCCTCCTGGGGCCTTAGGAGGGAGGACCGCCTTGTCCAAACCCCTCAGTATGTAGCTGGAGAAACTGAGGCTTGGATGTGTGGGAGGGTACAATTTATCTGCCCCTTTGGGCTTCCACAGCAGTTGGGACTTAGCTAGACCTCAGTGTTTGACACCCTGTATTGAGATTAATTATGGTTGACCCTCGAACAAGGTGGGTTAGGGCTGCTGACCCTCCATGCAGCCCAAAATCCGTGTGTGTCTTTTGACTCCCCAGAAACTTAACTAACTACTAATACCCTACTGTTGACTGGAAGCCTTACTAATAAGATAAACCACACATATTTTTTATGTTATGTGTATTATATCCTGTATTCTTGTGATAAAGTCAGCTTAAAAAATAAAAGGAAAATGTTGTTGAGGAAATCACCAGGAAAAAAGTAGATTTGGGACACCTGGGAGGCTCAGTCGGTTCAGCGTCTGCCTTCTGCTTGGGTCTCGGTCCCAGCATCCTGGGATGAGGCCCAGAGCCCCATGTCCAGGCTCCCTGCTCAGCAGGATGTCTGCTTCTCCCACTACCCCTTGCCCTGCTTCTGCTGTCTGTCTCCCTCTCTCTCAAATAAATACACAAAATCTTCAAAAAAATACATTTAAAGTTCTGTACTATATCAAGAAAAATTCACGTATAGACCCACATAGTTCAAACACACATTGTTCGAGGGTCAGCTCTATATGTCTGACAGCCCACTAGACAAAACCGCTCCCATTAAAGTCATTAGTTTATTTACTCATTCAACATGCATTGACTGAGATTTCTCCTAGCCAGTGCAGCGCTGGGCTTTGGGGAAGGAATAGAGTGAGACCAGTCCCATCCCTGTCCTCCTAGTGCATCTGTTCTAGCAAAGGGGACAGTTAAAAGAAGTCAGGAAGCAAATCTGTGCTGTGTTTGGGGCTGCGGGGAGTGCGAAAGGAAGCGAACCAGGCATGGAGGTAGAGAGCTGGGGGCCACTGATTCAGGGAGAGAGTTGAGGGAAGGCTCTCCAAGGACCAGGCGTGACAGGGGGTATTGAGACCCAGAGAAGGAAAAGGAGCTGAAAAGAAAAGGAGTAGGGGGCATCCCAGGCAGAGGGAAGTAAGTATGCAGGCACCCTTAATGGAGACGAGTCTGAGAGAGGCATGGGGGCAGGTCACGGCAAGACATTTGTGTTACATTGCACACACAGGAACCTGACTGCTTCGGCTCTGTGTCCCAGCATCCCCAGGGGCCTGTTGGGAACCGTCTGGGAGTCTGAATGCAGGCCTGGGGCTATTTGTGCACTGGAGATAGGGAGAAAGCAGAAGGCAGGCAGGGAAGCCTCTGTGCTCTGGGGCTACCCACCTTGCTTCCCTCCTTGTATTCTGCCCCCAGCCTTTTGTGCAATATGCTTTCACTCCCCGGGTCCTGGTGTCTTTGGAGAAGCTGAGAGGCAGTTTCAGACGACAGACGAGTCAGTCAAAGGTTGGGGGAATCAGGTGACCTGCCAAGGCATTCCAGCTTTCCAGGGCTTTGCTGGACTCCGTTCTCAGAACTCCAGGTCACGGTCTTCTCTGGGCGCCAGGAGCTTCCAACCTGTGTTCCATTAAGTGCAAACAGATCCCTCAGCCCTTGGCTCTTGGTTCCCGTCCAGACAGTCCCCAGGGGAGACCTGGGACCCAGACCTCACTGGGCATGAGCCACTGAAGTAGTTGGCCCATAGACCTGACAGAAGCCCTGGACCCTCGTCCTTGCACAGGTGCAGCCCCCTACAGCTGAGCCACTTAGGTGCCCAGGCCTCATTCCCTCTCCTGCAAAATGGGCTAAGAATGCTTCCCTGTCTTCCTCCTTGGTGTGGTGTGGAGGATCTCACAGCTCAAACTTTACTGTTCAAAGCGCTGCCCGTTGTGAAATTGACAAGAAAGCTGCACGAATGCTTGCCCAGGGTGGGCTCCTCTCCTTCGGAATGTCAAGGCTAGTCAGCTGGCAGAGCTGCATGGCCTGGTGTGCAAGAGGCTCCATGGGAAGGAGATCGCCCTGGGCCACTTTAATGACAGAGATGAATTTTCCTTTTAAGGAGGGTGAATTGTGGTTATGAGACTCTCTTTATAGCTCTGGTTCCTCTTCTTATCACTTCTAATCCCAGGGCTGACTCACTTGCTGGAGGGCAGAGCCTGGGTTGGGGTGAGGCTCTCCTACCAGTTTGAAGAAAAGGGAGAGGGAAAGAGAGGGACAGAAGGACAGATGACCAGAAGGACAGGCTGAAAGAGGTAGAGAATGAGACAGATCCAGACAGAGAGGGAAAAATGCCTACAGAAATGGGAGGCAGTCCCAGAAAGATACTGAGAAAGAGAAAGGAAAGAAAAGCAACCCCTGTCCCCAACCTCCACCCCCTCTAGGCCCTTCACAGGTAGCAGCAGATACCTGTGACTTTTGGGAAAACAGGCATAAGATGGTGAGACCTGTAGGGGCACCTGGCTGGCTCTGTCTGTAGAGCATGCCAACTCTAGATCTCAGGGTCATGAGTTCGAGCCCCACATTGGACATAGAGATTACTTACAAAAAAAAAAAAAGATGGTGGGACACAAGCCAAGAGGGATGGGCCAGTTATGAGAAGAACCCTGGTCCTTGCACAGGGGAAGAGCTCTAGTGGCAGTTCCAGGGCTCAGTCCCCTGGGAGGGGCAGTCTGCCCGGCATCCACAGCGGAGGCAACTGGATCTCTGCAGATAACTGGGAGGCAGTAAATGGGGAAAAGTCCAAAGTGTCTCCCAGGCCACCCACGGTGCTCGGGTTCCTTCCTGAAGGGAGGCAGGCAAGGTAAGCTGGGGCTGGGAGATGCCCCTGAGGCTTCCGCTTCCCCGTGTTTTTCATGATTCAGTTTCAGGCAAACCCCAAAGCACACAGAGAATGGTTGGCTTTCTACCGACTCACTCTTCAGACTCAGGTCCTCTGCACCTACAGACATGGCAGGAAAAGCATTATTTTGAGATCTGCGAAGAGGAAGCTCACCAGACAGCCCCGGGTAGCCATGGGCAGCGTAGAATGGGTTTTTTGTTTGTTTGTTTTTTAAAGATTTATTTATTTTAGAGGGTGGGGGGAGGAGAAGAAAAGGAGGAGAGAATCCTCAAGGAGACTCCCCACTGAGTGGGGATGCCCCCCTGCCCTTGCGGGGCTTAATCCCTGGATCCTGAGATCATGACCTGAGCTGAAATCAAGAGAACAACGCTTAACTGACTGAGCCACCCGTGTGCCCCAGCCTGCGGTATTTTGAAATTGGGTGTGTAATGTATTCTGTGTGTGGGTTGCAGTCTTTGTAAATGGATTTGGCAGAGCACCGAAAAACAGGCTTTTCAGGAAGGTTCATCCTTGGCTCTGCAGCCTATGTAAGACACAACATGACTTTGAATGGCTGTTTCCTCTTTTGTGCAAAGCGATGATGACAGTACGGATGCCACTGGGCTGGCATGAGGAGGACCAAGTGAGGTTGGGTGCAGGGCTTGGGACACATCATGAGGCTTGGGCCCCGCTCTTTGTTACTCCTCGTGGCAGAGTGGTTGCCTGGTACCAGCTTTCTCTGCCCTCAGCCCACCACCTCTCCCTGGCCCATTTCAACTGCTCTTTTCGGATACCTGCTTTCCCCTGTTTACCTGCCGCCTTTTCCCATACAAGTAGTACCTGTGCCAGATGGAGGTGGAGTGGAGATGTTTATTCCCTAGAGAAGGCTCTGGTAAGGTAAAAGCAGTTCCTTCCTGAAGGCCTGGTCCTACAACCTCACTTGGTCTGTTCTCTTTCCTAAGAAGTACCAGAGGTGGACAGCAAGCTGGTGGAGAGACTGGGCCAGCGCCTCTTGCCCTGGATGGACTGGCTCTCCCTGGAGCACCTCAACCCCAGTATCTACGTGGGCCTACGCCTCTCCAGCCTGCAGGCAGGGGCCAGGGAGGCCTTCTATCTGCACATTCTCAAGCTCAACTACCAGCAGAGGCTCCTGGGGTATCGCTGTTCACTTTCTTCTCCTTTCCCCATGCCTTGCTCTACCTCCTAAGGGATACCTGCCTTCTGGTTTGGGATCCCACTGCTTTGTTGGGAGACTTTGGGCAACTTTTGTCTCCTTTGGCACTTTCTCCATCTGTAGAATGGGGTTGGCTTGACTAGATTGGAGACAGACATCACTGATCCATGACCACAGTCCGTGCCCTCACCCCCAACCCCCACCCAAGCCCAGAAGCAGGACCTAGCAGCGTCTAACTCTGTGCTCCCTTTCCAGGGGGCATTAAGGGGAGGCCTTCTGAGGCTCATTGTGGGTGTTTCAACGAGAAATGAGGATTGGGAACACCACGAAGCAGCTCCTGCTTGGACTCCCTCTCAGACAGTGGACACAGGGCAGGGAGGGGGAAGAGAGGGAAGACTATATGGGCAAAGTGTGATCAAAATGGTGGGGCAACCATAGGTCATTTGGACGTCAGAGCCCTTGGGGCTTGTCCTTGAGTCTAATTTTTTATCTTTATGAAATATGTATGGCATGCACCTTGCGACATGCAGAGCTGACTCCGTCTACTTTTGGTAGTTCTAGCAAAATTCCTAATTGTTAGGATTCTTTTCACTTTATGATGTTCCTGGGGTGCTCCAACCCAGGCTTACCATGGTGACATTTTCTTACGGAAGTTTTGTTTACTGGCTTTGTCCTAGGCTTGCCGTTGATGATGACAGCAGTAACAACCAGGCCAAGCCCTCCATGGGCCAGCTGGCCCTCTACCTGCTGGCTCTCAGGGCTAACTGTGAGTTCGTTGGAGGCCGCAAGGGGGATAGGCTGGTATCCCAGCTGAAGCGGTTCCTGGAAGATGAGAAGAGGGCCATTGGTAAGAGGACATGGCCTGCTAAGTGTGGAGGGGGGCCCTCATCAGATCACAGTCTCTGGGGAAGCATCTAAGTCAGAACTTTGCGTTTTTATCCCCCAGGCCTCTTTCCTACCTTCCGCTCTGCCTGTCTCACTATCCACCTAGAGGCTTGGGCCTGCTGCAGTCGCCATCCTTGATCGAGCCTTTCCTGTACCCCACATGCACTCTGTTGGCAAGTTCTGCTCAGCCACCACGACTGGACTGACTGACTGCCTCTGGGACGACTGCATGGCCTCCATCCTGCTTGCTCCTCAGCCTCTCTCTGCTAACTGTCCTGCCACCTGATTCAGCTCAGCACACGACAGCCAGGGCAAGCATTTGAAATATAAATTTGATCTCGTTAGCCCTGCTCAGACCCTGCACAGGCAGCTCACTGCTGTGTCCACAGCCCTTTGAGCCCATCCGCCTGCCCTTTGCTCCTCTTCAGGACCTGTGGGCCCACTTCCTGGCTCACCCCCCTGCCTTTCTGGCTTTAGTCATGCTGATTTCTCAGCTTGCAGATCAGGGTCTTCGTTTATGTTCTCTCTTTCCAGGAGATTTCCTTCCGCTTCTAGCTTCCTGCTCCACCTTAGCTCTTCCTCCCCACTCCCACCTGGCCAGCATCATTGCCTCTTAGAGAACCCTGCCCTGATGCCCCAGCTCCTCAAAGACCTCTACTGTGTGGCCCCAGAGACCTTGGTCCACATTTCAGTTCTAATCATGCTGCTGTGGGTGCAGGTTGTTACGGTTGAAGGCCTGGCTGATCACCGCTGGCCTGGTCACCTGTCTGAGCAGCACAGCACCTGACACAGAGTGGACCCTTAGCAAGAATGGGTTGAGGGAATTAAGAATGAAGGGTCCCGTGACCCAGAGGAGGGTGTTGGGAAGTGTGGGCAGTGGGGTCCTATGTGCTGGCCGGGCTGGTTGCTGGGAGGGGGCAGAGTGGCCACTCCTCAGGCCTGGCACGAAGCCCCTGCCCCATGGTCTCCACTCTCCCAGGGTCCAATCACAAGGGCCACCCCCGCACCAGCTACTACCAGTATGGCCTGGGCATCCTGGCCCTGTGTGTCCACCAGAAGCGGCTCCATGACAGCGTGGTGGGCAAGCTCCTTTATGCCGTGGAACATGACCAGCACCTCCAACAGGACCACCTGTCTGTGGGTGAGTGGGCGAGGCCCAGCTAAAGCCAGGCTGGCACTCCGCCATCCCCCAGCCCCAACTGAGGGCCACCTCCCCCTGCCCTATGCTCACCTTTCCTTGGGACAAAGGAGTCCTTTATGAGGGAGGGCTCGTGTGTGTGGTATGGTGGTCATGAGCCAGTGTTGGAACAGGCCTGGGACCCTGACCCCAGCTCTGTCACACACTTATTGTAGGCCACCCTGGGCAAGTCAGCTGGCCTTTCTGTTTGAGTTTCTCCTGTAAATAACCTCCCAGCAGTATCCTGATAGAAGATGCCTTATAAGTCAAGGGGTTGTCATGGTGCTTGGCATGGAGAAAGTTCTGGATACATAGCTATGATCTTGTCCTCATATGAGCTGGGAAGCCTGAGACCTGGATTGTGGAACTGCTACCTCAGTGTGTTACCTGGGGCCTCCAGTGCCCTTTCTTGTCATTGTGATTCAGGGTCTCTTGTAGGTCAGGCGTTCTATGAGTGTGTGTGCCTCGCATAGGCTGGGGTTGGTTGGAGTAGGTTGAAAGGGTGAGGTGGTGCCGCAGAGAGAAGGTCACAGAGGGCTTTCTCTGCCTGAGGCTTATAGAAGAACCACTGTGGACCCAGTAAATCACCTTGGGGTGGGGGCAGGAGTTTTGAGGGGGGTGCTTCAAACCCTCCAGAGCCCAGGCAGCTCCCTGGGCCTATGAAATCTGATCACCTGGGTGTGGACCTAGCCATCAATCTGTTCCAAACTTCCCTGATGATTCCAAAGTGCAGGTACGTTTGGGAATGAGTGGTGAAGGATAAAGTCCTCTTGAGCCTCCCTTCTTTGGGCTCTCTTCCTAACCTCTAACCCCTAAACAGTAGATGGGGGTAGGGTGAGCAACCATTCTTGTTTTCCTGGAACGAAGGGGCATCCCAGGACACTGAACTTAACAGTGGCCAAACTGGGAAAGTTCTGGACAAACTGGGCTCCGTTGATCCCCCTTGCTGGTGAAAATTTCCTGAAACGCTGATCTGACCATGTCCCTTCTTGAAGCCTCTGATGGCAGCCCATTGCCCCAGGGCCTTGCCTAGAATGATCCCTATTGGTTCTGTCCGTTGCAGACACAGTGGCCATGGCGGGCTTAGCCTTCACATGTCTGGAGCAATCTAACCTCAATCCCAATCAGATACACCGGATCACCCAGGCCATTAGTACAGTACGACAGAAGATCCTCAAGGCACAGACCTCTAAAGGCCACTTTGGGAATGTCTACAGCACCCCTCTGGCGCTGCAGGTAGGAAAGAGAGCTTGGGGCCAGAGTCCAGTCTGGTGTTCGGTGGGTAGTGGCTTGGTCAGGGACTGGGAGACCTGGCTCCTCTGTGCCAGCTGACCTGCCTCCTCCTTCTCTTTCCCATTCTGTCACTAGTTACTGATGAACTCATCCATGCCTGGAGAGAAACTGGGCAGGGCATGCCTCAAGGCAAGGGCTGCTCTGTTGGCCAGTATGCAGGATGGGGCCTTCAAGAATGTTCTCATAATTTCCCAACTGCTGCCTGTCCTGAATGGCAAGAGCTATGTGGATCTCATCTCCCCAGACTGCAAGGCACCGAGAGGTAGCTGGGCCTTCCAAAGGGAGCCCTGTTCTTTTCAGTGTGCCGAGTGTTCCCCGAAGTGTGCAGGTCCCGGGGAAGGGAGGTTGCCTAGTCCTGGTTTGCTGAGTCAGCAGGGGTTTGATGGTCCACGTGGGACACACTGGCAGCAACGTGCAGTCAGAGCTTTCAGAAAGCCACAGTGTAGGGGGAGAGATACCAAAGAGAGAGCTCTGGGTGGGCCATGAATCCGCAGCCCCCTGTGTGATCCCCAGGCCAGAAATGTTTGAGTGGATGAATGGGGAGGGACACATTTTGGGTAGCACTGGTACATCCTAATGAGTCGCAATTTGCAGCTGGAATCAGGGTTTCATCTGGGAGAAGGACTTGAGTTGGTGAGTGGGATTTTCCAGTGGAGAAGAGCAGTAGCAAGGGCAGGGCAGAGAGGACAGCAGGAACAAAGGTTCTGAGGTATAAAAGGCTGAAATTTGGGGGAAGGGTCCTACTAGAGAGTGAACTCTGGGAGAATGAGCCGGAGTTGCAGGCAGGAGAATGAAGAGGAGGGGAGACCCTCAGAGTTAACAGGGAACAGAGGTGATAGGAACAGATGCATGTTCTAGAAAGAGCCCTCTGGGGTGCTGTGTGGCAGATAGGTGGGAAGGGGGTACTGGAGGCAAAACTACCAGTAAGGGGCCCAACCTTAGGCAGCCAGGGGACATGGAGGTTAAAGACAGGGGAGGCTGGGATGGGAACTAGTGGTGATGCTGGCTGAAATGGGCCACAGTGTCTTTGAGGGAAGAAAGGAGGACTAACACCTGGCCCCCTGCCCTCACACCAGCTACCCCTTCCTCTCTCCCTGGCATAGTCCTATTGCAGCCAGCTGTGGAGACCCCTTCACAGACCCAAGAGCTCATCAGTGTCATGCTGAAGGTCCCCCATGCCTTGCAACCATACAGACACCGCATCTCTGTCCCTGCTGGGGCCTCCTTGGAAGATGTCCTTAAGAAGGCCCAGGAACTCACAGGATTCACGTGAGACCCCCCACCTCCCAGTCCTCACCCCATCTGACCCCCACATCCCTGAAACAGGACACGGATGGGATGGAGATGGAAGAGGAGGTTCCCCGGGAGAGGGGCTGGGCCAGGCTCTGCTTTCCCTTCTCCACTCCTGAATGGCCTGGGCTATAGTGGAAACTGGCAGCTGCGGGCCAGCATTGTCAATGGCTTTGAGAACATTCTCTGGGGGTAGAGCATCCACACTGGAATCCCAGCTCCATCACTCTCCCACTCAGGACCTGGAACCAGTTCGTTATTGACCTGTCACCCAATGAGAACACCAGCCGTGCCTTGCTCCTCGCAGGGCCATGCAAGGAATCTGGGAATTAGTGCACATAGAGGATGTGGCCCCTGCACTTAGTAAGCTTAACACAGGTTAGCTTTTGAAAGAATCAGAATTTTTCTCATCAGAGGATCTTGGCCTCATCCCTGTGATGAAGTACCCTGGGCAAGTCCTCTAAGGTGTGGAGGTTGGGCAACATCCTTAAACTTGCTTCTCACCCTGACAAGATACAAGTCTGGGGCCAGGCAGTTCTGGAGTGCTGCTCTCTGCCCAGCCATGTCCGTGCCTGAATAACATGGATGGGATTCTTGTGTTACCAATGGGGAATCTGAACTAGAGGAGTTGAGTGCCTTCTACCAGGTCACCCAGACTCCAGACTTCTCTTCTAGAAAAATATGCCTCAGTTTCTGTGGGCCCCAATTTCTGTGCCTACGTGGAGTTCCCAAAGGACAACACCCTGCAGTTAGGGAAGGCCCACAGCTGGTGCCTGGTGGTTGTCCGGGCCAGGGAATGTCAGGCCTGAGATATACAAAGACCGCCCCCTTCAAAGAACAAATATTCTTCCAGACCCTGGGTTATTTCTGTTATACTATGACTTAGATACGTACTATCATGTTTGCTGTTAAAAGTCCCTTCTCTTTCTGGCTCCAGACATCTATAAACCGTAAATGACTTTGCAAATTAGATATAAAGTGTACAAAGAATAACATTCAAATAAGGACTGTTCGCTGAGGAGCAGGGGTACAAAGCCAGGTGTGGGAGGAGCCCGATGCTCTCAGCTGCTTGACCCGAGTTACTGTCAAGCCTGAGTTTGAGCCGGCAGCTGTGACTTCATAGGCCCTTCCCTGGCCCCGAACACTCCATTCACTACTAAGCCCGCCTCGATTCTCCTCCCAGTAGCCTGCAGCACATACCCCAGCCCTTACGGGGGCCCACACAGCCCCACACGGCTGCACACATAGTACCTTGGCAGGCGGCTGTCCAGCAGACCTTGAGACAAGGATACCAATCAGGGACAGAGTTCTGTCAGTGGAGGTGGGTGCCTTTACTGGGTGCAGAAGCCAGGCAGGAAGGTAATGTCTGGAGGCACATGAATGCCCGGCTGAGAGAGCTGGACTGCAGAAAGAGAGATCCAGGGAGAAAGAGAGAGAAACAGACGTGCTCCAAGCAGCCATGTGGACCCACAGAGTTAGGGAATGACGCCGATGGGGGCTGCTTTGCAACACCCCCTCAAACAACACTTTCCCTTGGACGAAGTCACCCTGAGTGGTTTTCTGTCTCTTAAGAATATAAAAACCCTCCATCTCTAAGACAGAACCATTGATAAGCCTTTTGGGGAGAGGAAGAACATGACCCACGGGCTTTTAAGAGGACCCCTCTGGCAGCCTTGTCCGTATGGTTTGGAGAAATGCACAGCTGGAGACAAGGAGCTCAGGGGGCGGGTGGTGTGAATAAGGAGTCTCTTAGTTGCCAAGGCCAGAAACCTAACTCCAGTCCTCTCTGGTAACGGGGAGCATGAGGTGTGTAGAATCAGAGAGAAGACTGAACCCCCCAGCCACAAGAAGAGGGGAGTGCTCCTGAGCCACAGAACCTTCCAGAAGCAGAGACCCACTGCCACCACCAGGTGTCTCCACCCGCACCTTCTGCTTCTCTTTGCATGCTGGCTTTGCCCTCTCTCATTGGGCATTGGCATGTTGTATGTGGTGCTGATGGCTTCTGCTCCTCACCCCTGCAATGCCAGCTTCCAGAGACGGGGCAGCTGCTGAGCCAGTCATGTAGCAGGTGTCCCTTCCTGGAGGCCATGGTCCTGGTCAGTGCGCAGGGGTGAAGTCCCCTGAGCGGGCAGCGTCACAGGGCAGCAGAAGAGGGGCAGAGGTGAGGCCCGTGGCCTGGAAAGGAAAGACCAGGACTTCCCTGGTGGGGATAGTTCCACTTCTGCCCTTGGGTCAGTGGAAGCAAAAGTCACCTCTTCTCCCTCTGCCTCTCCCTTTGGTAGGTATGAAACACAGAACTCCTTGTCAGGCCCCTACCTGACCTCCGTGATGGGAAAAGAAGCTGGGAAACGCAAGTTCTGGCAGCTCCTGCAAGCCCCTGACACCCCGCTGCTAGAAGGTGAGTCTGGCGGCCGGCCACCTCTGGACATTTCCCCCCATTGGCCTTGTTGCCTCGAGGCTTCCCTGGCTCACCTTGGCTTTCACCTGAGCCTTTCCAGGCCTCCGCCTCAGAAGATAACTGATGTGCGAAGTGGTTTCTAAGTTACTGAACTGAATGCTTAAGAATGTTTATGTAAGAGACGCCTGGGTGGCTCAGTTGGTTAAGCGGCTGCCTTCGGCTCAGGTCATGATCCCAGCGTCCTGGGATCAAGTCCCACATCGGGCTCCTTGCTCAGCGGGGAGCCTGCTTCTCCCTCTGCCTCTGCCTGCCACTCTCTCTGCCTGTGCTCATGCTCTCTCTCTCTCTAACAAATAAATAAAATCTTAAAAAAAAAAAAAAAAAAAAGAAGAATGTTTATGTAAGTTATTGTGGCAACTCTAGGAAACCAGGCAAAAAAGAGGAAAATTGAAGATAACTGATGTGCGAAGTGGTTTCTAAGTTACTGAACTGAATGCTTAAGAATGTTTATGTAAGTTATTGTGGCAACTCTAGGAAACCAGGCAAAAAAGAGGAAAATTGAAACCACCTATCATTTGCTCCCCAGAAATCGCTTCTTTTAACTGTTGGTATGTTTTCTTCCAGCTAATTTTTTTTTTTTAGAGTAATTTTCTTTTCTTTTCTTTTTTTTTTTTTTTTAAAGATTTTATTTATTTATTTGACAGAGAGAGATCACAAGTAGACCGAGAAGCAGGCAGAGAGAGAGAGGGAAGCAGGCTCCCTGCTGAGCAGAGAGCCGGATGCGGGACCTGATCCCAGGACCCTGAGATCATGACCTGAGCCGAAGGCAGCGGCTTAACCCACTGAGCCACCCAGGCGCCCATTCCAGCTAATTTTTTAAATATGTAAGTTTTGGGGCACCTGGGTGGCTCAGTTGTTAAGTGTCTGTCTTCAGCTCAGATCCTAATCCCAGGGTCCTGGAATTGAGTCCCACACCAGGCTTCCTGCTCAGTGGGGAGTCTGCTCCCTCACCCACTCCTCCTGCTTGTGTTCCCTCTCTTGCTCACTCTTGCTCTCTCAAATAAATAAATAAATTTTTTTTAAAAAGTAAGTTTTTTCAGAAAAATGGAGCCACGCTCTGTAGCAATGCCATCCGACAGAAACTAAATGCGAGGCATGTGTGTAATTCTGAATTTTCTATGTGGTGACACTAATATTAACGATACATCTCATTTAAGCAAGTTACACAAGATACTATTATTCTGAGATATATAATCAATGTAAAATTATGAGTGGCATTTTTGCATGCTTTTTTTGTTCTAAGACTTCAAATGCATAATAGCTGTGTGCGGCTAATGTGAGCATACTGGGTTGGCAACTCTGTATACTGTTTTGCAACTTTAAAAAAATTTTTTTTCTTTTTTTAAACAAATATTTATTTACTTTTTATTTTTTTAAAAGATTTTATTTGTTTATTTGAGAGAGAGAAACAGAGATGGCAAGAGAGAGCAGGAGCTGGGAAGAGAGGGAGAAGCAGGCTCCCCACTGAGCAAGGACGCTTAATCCCAGAACCCTGGGATCATGACCTGAGCTGAAGGCAGACGCTTAATGAGCCACCCAGTAGCTCTATTTATTTTTTTTTTAAAGAAAGCTCTAGGGCAACCCTGTTGGGACCCCTCTCTGTCTTAAGAGCTTTTTCCTTATTTTCACTTAATAAACTTAATAAATTTCTATCGCTTTAGTAAAAGAAAAATGTAATAAGGTAAGTTCTGTGCTCAGTGTGGGACTCGAACTCACGACCGTGAGATCAAGAGTCACCTGCTCTACCGACTGAGCTGGCCAGGCGCCCTGCAACTTATTTTCCTCATTCTTAACATATTGTAGACCTCTGTGTTGTTACATGTAGATCTTCCCCGTCCTTTGGAATAGCCATGTAGAATATATCACTCACAAGGGTATTTGGGGCTGCAGGTAACAGGAAGCCATGCAAACTAGCTTCCACTCTATGATATCCGTTACCTCGAATGTCCAGAGTCGAGAGGGAATGAGGACTTCGGGGCTGGTGTAACCTGGGCTCCAGCCCTGTTCCCTGGGACTCCATACTCCTCCTTTTGTTGGCTTCCTCACCCTTCTTGCATCTTCCCAGGGCAGCTCCCTTTTTAAACTTTGCCCCAAGCAGACAAAGGTGGAATTGGGACACGGGCACATTCCTGGACCCATCCCTGTTGTTAGGAGATGGCCCCGGGCTCCGCGCTTGCCATCAGCTGGAGAACAAGGTTTGCCACACGACTGGTGTGGGCCAGGCAGGGCCTGCCTCAGCACTGGGTTCTGCAGTGGGGCGTGGAGTGAGATGGGGAGGCTGTGTGTGTGGCTTCTCCATTCCTGCTGGATATTTAGGGTTTTAACTCCTACAGTGCAAGCAGTCATGAGCATCCTTGTGCATTAGCCTGGTCACCAGACAGATTCTGAAGGGTCATCTGTCCTTGCTCTTGCTACCCGGATCTTCTGTTGGGCACCTACTACTGAGTGCCAGGCTTTGGGCCAAGTGCCTTCCAGAATGTGGGCCTTTCTGAGGGAGCCCAAGAAAAGCCATTCTTTCCCTGCCTGCTTCTGAACAGATTGAGAAGTAAAGAGGGGGCAGATGGAGACCCCAGATCTGGCCTCTATTACTGATAAAGCCTGGGCTGGAGGGTGTAGCCTGGGGCAAGCCCATTTCTGAAATAACGACAGTAATGGGAATGCCAGCACTCCCAAAGGTGAAATAACTTGCCCAAAGTCACACTGCTGATGAGAGCAGAGCTAGGGCTTGCCCCCAGATGCCATGCTGGGGCCTTGACTGTCTCTAGTGGGCAGAGGCTGGCACCAGCAGACTTCACTCGTGGTCTTGGTTCTCCCTCCAGACCACACTGAATAAGTCCCCCTTCCTGATGGCCCCTCAAGGGACCCTGAAGACAGTGACCCTGTCCATCAGGTGTTGTCAGGGTTCTCTGGTTCCTTTGGCCCCATGCTGGTTATCCAGAATGCTGTCCCAGCCCCTCTGCCTGGCAGGCTCCCCCACTGTAAAATGAACCTGGGGGCCTCAGGAGCCCTGAGGTCACAGCTGATTTCAGTTTCCAGACTGGCTCTGGACAGCTCCCACTTTCCCGACACCAAGCCCTCGGTAGATCTCATACACCCTGGCCTCAGAGCGCTTGTCCATAAGAAGAGGTGGTGGTAGGGGGTAGGATTCTCTGTCCTGCTAACCCTCCCCCCCAATGCTCAACCTGTTTCTGCAGGCATTGCTGACTATACCCCCAAGGATGGACAAACCATCGAGCTGAGGCTGGTTAGCTGGTAGTCCCTGGGCTCACCCACCCCAGCCGCCTGGCCTACCTCCGGGGGCCTCCGCCTGCTCTCCAGACATCGCAGTAACAGACACGCCCAGCCCTGCTGCTACCTCACATGTACTTGGAGCAGTGTCTCCTGGATTACTCAGCCACCACCCTTGCCAAGGTCCTCAGCCACCCCCCACCCTGAATCAGGGAACCACGCACCTTCCCTGGGGGGCTGTCTGCTGGCGTCTGGCCCCTCCTGGCCCCACTGGCATCCCCCGAAGGCCTGCTCCTGGTCGGAAGGGGTCTAAAGCAGCTCAGCCTCCTCAACACAAGGAGAAGTCACCGGCCACTGGTGTCGTGAGTACTGCCCCCTCTGGGACTGGGGTCCTGCAAGGAGGCCTCTCTGGCCCTGGGGGCTTGGGCCCTGATCCCTGCTCTGTACTCTGGCCTTCAGGACTGCAGAGTGGCTGCTGGGGGGCGCTGCAGAGCTGCTCAAAGCCTGCCTCTGGAATGATTAAAGTGTTGATTGTGCACCTGCCCTGGTGTCCCGATGCCTCAAGCTCACGACTAAGTACCAGGGGGCTGGAGCACAGAAAGAGGGGGCCCCTGGGGGCAGCACAGGAAGGCGGGGGAGGGGGCTGGGAGGGAGCCCTGCTGGCGGTGCCAACACTGATTACTGTTGAGGGAATACCTCCTTGCTAGACGCTTCCTCGCACAACTCTGAGTTTGTGGGTATTTTTGTTTTCATCTCTGCTTTGCGGATAAGAAAATTGGTACTCAACAAGGGCGTGTGACTCATCCACAATGTCAGGTGGGGGACATGGCTGAAGAAAAGCAGGCCTGGCCTGAGGTGACCTCCTGGCTCTTGCACTCAAACACTGAAAATTGGGGGGCTTCCAAGGTATTTTTAATTACATGGCAGAACCCAGGAGCTTAGAGCATTTTTTTTTCCCCCCAACACAGGGTACCTCCCCAGGCCTCAGTGGCCTGGGGCCAGGGACCTTGCCTGTTAGTGGGAGGGCCCTGAACTCTGGGCTGACTTCTGGGAAGTAGGGTTCAGGCCAGGAAGACACCCCACATGCCCCACCTCACTGAGGTTAGGAAGTGGGGCCTGCCTTCATGGGGGCTCTCTGATAAGAGTGTTACATAGATGCCTCTTTCTAGAGCTCCAGTTTCAAATATTTGGGGCCTGGGGAGGGAGGGGAAGTAGGTGATTTAAAAAATTCATATATTGAAATAATCATCAGAATATCAGAAAGCCACACAGAGATGCAGCCTGTTTTCAAGATGAAATATCTGAGCCCAGGACCCCAGAGGGCTTGGCTTGTTCACTGTCCCTTCTTGATCACCATCAGGGGTGCTTCTCAGAGGATTCAGAACCTGCTCTGGGCTCTGTGGTTCTTCTACAGTCCTGTCAAAGAAGGGTGGAGACTCAGAGAGGGCTGAGTGACCTTGTCCAGGCTGTGTGACCTGGAGGTGGCAGAGCCCAGATCCTCCCCCGTTGACCACAGGCCCTAGGTACTTGCCACTTCAGTACCCGGCTCCCTCCTCACTGGACAAGACACCAGGTGAGGAAGCCACAGGCCCCTCCCACAGAGAGGATACTGGCAGTGGCAGGTCTCAGGCCAGGCTAGAGAGAGGATGGACAGGAACGATAGGGACCCCCCTGCACTGGGCATTTGAGGGTGCACAAATGGGGTGTGATCTACCCTCCAAAGGGACTATTTTAGTTGGGGTGTGTTTGGCTCTGAGGAGCAGGAAACTACTGAATCCTACTCAGATCAAAGGATATTGGCTGAAAAAACCCAGCCCACCAACTCAGGGGCAGTCAGGGGTGGTAGGGAAATGGAAGTTAGGGCTCAAATTCTATCACCTCCACCATGCTCACTAGTCTCTGTGTCTTTCCCTCATCAGCTTCTTCTGAGTATGGCCCGAGCAGTGACTCTGTCACCTTCCAGTTCAATTCCCCAGCCCCCTCTCGCTTCCTCAGCCTATGTCCCAAAGCCTAGAGAGGGGGTCTGTCCAGCCCAGCCTACCTATGGATTCTGGGCCCGGTGTCTAGCCTGGCACAATCTGCTGGACCCTGAGAAGGGGTGTAGGTGAGAGCACAAGCATGTCTGGTGCAGGGCCCCATAGTGAGAGTCTGATAAACAGAAGCCCTCCCTGGGGATTGAGAACCAGGTTTGTGTCTCACCGGCATTTAGATCTGTAGACCTCCAGACAGACCACTTCTCCTCTCTCACAATCCTGGGATGGCACCTGGGTTTGCTTAGCATGTTCATGCCTGTGAGCTCATGTCACAGGTGGGGAAACTGAGGCCCTAGCAGTGAAATGATTTATCTAGGGACATGCAGTGATGATAGAGGTCTGTCCCACAGCCTCTGCAGCCCAGTTGCTAGAAATGGGTTCTTCTCCTGGTGGCCCCCAGAGTCCCTTCCTGAATCACCTGCTTCCAGGCGGGGCCCCAAAGGGCAGCAGTCGGATGTGAGGGATTTGGGAGTCTGTGGGCAAGAGCAGCCTGCTCTGGGGGGCTCTGGGCTTTTGGATGGAACCCAAGGACCATGAAACAGCCCCATTTTTGCATAGGGGAAAATCCTATGGAGAGTCTTGGGGTCTACAAGTCAAGGCGGGTTAAAAACTGGGGCTCTAGGGGGTGTCTCAGTGGCCTTCCGCTCAGGCCATGATCTCAGGGTCCTGGGATCAAGCCTAGCCTCAAGCTCCCTGCTCAGTGGGTAGTTTGCTTCTCCCTGTCCCTTTGCCTCCTCCCCCTGCTCATGCTCTGTCTCTGTCTCTCTCTCAAGTAAAGAGAATCATAGGGGAAAAAAAAAAACAACAACTTGGGGCTCTGGTCCCAGACAGACCTAGTCTGAATCCCCCACCTGCACTCAGGCTGCACAGTCCCTGCTTTGAGCTGTGCCCTCAGCCTCTCCCTTGCCCCCCACCACAATGTGGGCAGCTCTGTCCATCCCACCATGGCCCAATCAGGCCTCATCTTGAATAATCCTCTAACCTACCCCTTATCAGGCATGGCAGGTAGGAGCTGCTTGGAAGAGTTGTAAACACTGTGTATCACTCCCTGCTCTGAGAAGGTCAGGGTGTTTAATAGTTTTTAAATTACTTTAATTTTAATTAAAGGAAGCTTCCTGGAAAATGACAAAATCTGAAAAAGAATATAATCCTTAGGGGGCACTGATTACTCTTCTTCAGGAAGTGGGGGTGGGGGGAGATTGCCCCTTGGCTAGCTCAGTTCTCTCCCACAACCCCTCCAGGAGGAACCCTGTCTAAATACCCCTTTATTTGAGTCCTTGACCTGGAAACCCCTTGTCCTAGAATTTGGGCCATTAACCAGCTATTTGCAGGCTCCAGCAGGCATCGGAATCACCAGAGGCAAATGTAAAAATGCAGATTCCTGGGCCCACCAGAGAGCGTTTGATTCACCAGGTCTCCGGTGAAAATGAGGGCGGGTGCCGGGGGTACCGGGTGGGGGAGGCAGAGGACATAGGCTGTGCAAATCCTTGTCCAGTGATTATGATGGAGCTTGGGGGACACTTGTCGTTCCGCTGTCTGACCACGAGGCGGCGCCGCGGACCGAGCTAAGTGGTTCCCTTTGCGGTCTTGTTCCTCCGGACACGCTGGTGTCCTCAGGACTTGCTGGTCAGACAACAGGCCAAGGGTGAGCTGTGTTCCGGTGGGCAACTTCTGCAGGGAAGGAAGCCTGACGTCAGAAAAGAGGCTCGCAGCTGGCAGTGGGCACCAACCTGCGCCAGGCATTCCACCTTGGTTTCTGCGCACTTGGACTCCAGAACTCAGAGTCCAGGGTCCAGCCTGGAATGCGAATCAGCTTGTTCTGCTCTGGGGTGCGCGGTTTACCCAACCCTGAGCAAGGAGAGCATCCGTCGTTCAGATGGGAAAGGAGAGACCCAAACAGGGGCAAGGGCTTAGTGGCAGCTGCTCTGGCTCCCAGCCCTCCCGGGGCTCTTTGTCCTGCTAGGACTTGGGGCAGAGGGTGGACCCCAGGAAGTTTAGCTGTGAGTCAGTTCTGAGTGCCCAGGGGATGGGACAGGGGCTGCTGGCCAGGGATAGATGCTGGCTGGTACCCGGCTTCCACAAATGTGGGTGGCCTTGGTGATTCAGTTTCCCTGTGCCTGCCTAGGAGGGCCGGCCCTGGATTGGGAGAGGGAGGAAGTGCTGGGAATAGGGAGGGGCCTTAAGGGGCCCGGTGGTCCAACTCTTCTGGATGCTGAGGTCCCACGGAATAACTGTGGCCAGAGATCGAGTGGCCCCGAGACTGATCCTGGGATGAGGGTCCCTGGGTGGGGGTCCTTGAAGATGTAGTCCCTTGTGAGGCTGGGGGGGTGGTTATCGGGCTCCCTCAGAAAGGCACCTCACTATCCCCGCCCTGCGTTGGTCTCTATCAGGGGCTTGCCTTGGCGCTGGGTGTGGAGGGTCCTGATCCCTCGCTGGTAGGGGAGGGGGGGACAGGCAACCTGGCCACTCCAGCTGGGGGACTCTGCTGATGGAGGGACTACGCTGATGGAGGGACTACGAGGAGGATGGAGGAGGGGCTGTGAGAGGGCGGCTTGGGGGAGGAGCGAGATATCGCTCCTGGCTCCGGGGGCGGGGCCTCGCCAGGGGCGGTGCTGTGGGCTCCCCTCAACTTTCCGGGTGGGGCGCGGGCGGCGGCGGTGGAGGCGGGGCCTAAGAGCGCGGGGCCTCGCCTGCGGGGCTGGCGGGGGTTGAAGCCTGGACCGAGCTGCCGCGGGAGCCGCAGCGCGAGCCGCAGCGCGAGCCGCTGGGAGCCGGAGCCGCCAGGAGCCGGAGCTGGAGCGCAGGCCCTGCCGGAGCCTAGCCGAGCCGAGCGAGCTCGTCGCCTGGCACCGGCCTGAGCGCGGGCCGGTGTGTCAGCTAGCCGCTGGGCCTGGTCGCATTGTCGGAGGAAGCGAGCCGCGACCACCGGGCAGCACCGGGAGCCGGTGCCCGGATCGCCCCTGCCGGGCCTGGGCCCGGCCTGAACAGCCGTAGGTCGCGGAGTCTGGATCGAAGAGAAAAAGGAACGAGGATTATATCTAATCGTGGAGTGGGCTTAAAAGCGCGAAGAGTGGGGACGTCACCTGGGATTGGGCAGAGGTGCCTGCAGCGTACTAGGCCAGCTTGAGCACCGGAGAGCCTGGCATGCCAGCCGCTCGGCCTGGGTTTGGCCGTGCTGGAGCCAGGAGCACAGCATAGCTCCCAGACCTTAGCTGGCACAGGCCTGGGACAAGAAGCAGTGTCCTCACCTAAGACTGGGCCCAGAATCTGAGGAACTGGGATCTGGCCTGGCCCAGAGTGGGACTCTCTGGTGGCCCAGAGCTGGTCACTGGGGAACTGTCCTCCTGCCCCATACCCACTGGTACGGATGTGTCGCTGCCTGCTGGAGCACCATGATGGCAGGATGACCTCAGCAGAGGCAGTGGCAGCAACTAGTGGTGCACGGGTGGCTGGGTCCCCCGAGTGGCGCCCCGACACCCCCCAGGCCCTTGGGCAGCCTGGCCGGGCCCGGGTGGCAGTGGCAGCGCTGGTGTGGCTGCTGGCAGGGGCCAGCATGTCGAGCCTCAACAAGTGGATCTTCACTGTGCACGGCTTCGGGCGGCCCCTGCTGCTGTCTGCGCTGCACATGCTGGCAGCAGCACTGGTGTGCCGCTGGGGGGCACAGCGTCCCATGCCCCGCCACACCTGCCGTCAAGTGCTGCTGCTCAGCCTCACCTTTGGTACCTCGATGGCCTGTGGCAACGTGGGCCTGAGCTCTGTGCCCCTGGACCTGGCACAGCTGGCCACCACCACCACACCGCTGATCACGCTGGCCCTGTCGGCGCTGCTGCTGGGCCGGCGCCACCACCCGCTGCAATTTGCCGCCATGGGACCCCTCTGCCTGGGGGCCGCCTGCAGCCTGGCTGGTGAGCTCCGGACCCCACCCGCGGGCTGTGGCTTCCTGCTGGCTGCTACCTGCCTCCGGGGCCTCAAGTCCATACAGCAGAGTGAGTGCCTGGGCCACCGGCTGAGAAGGTGGGGCTTGGGGTGGGTGTGTGGCCTGGATGGCCCTGAGGGGGGTATGGCTATTATCCCTTTTTCCAGACGGAGAAACTGAGGTTCATGCCTTTGGAAAAGGGAGACACTGAGGCTTGGAAAGGACCGACAGCGCAGAGAATCCAAAGCCCCCAACTTAGGGTCTAGACTCCAGCTGATATTTGATAACAGTTGCTGTTGATCTGTCTCATATTTTGTCAGGCCCTTTATCTCATTGGATCTGGCCATACTGCCCTGATGAAGGAAGTCACTGTATTGTCCATTGACGGGTAGAGAATTGCCCTGGGTCACGTGGCTAGTGAGAGGCAGCGGCAAGATCTGACCCCAGGTAGTCAGACTCCGTGCTGTCCAAGTGATGTGGTGTGAGGCCTTGGACCCCGAGGGAGATCTGATAGTGGGGACCCAGGAGTGAGAAAGAGGGTGAGACCTTGAGCTGGGATTTGGAAGCCGAGGAGTTTGGGAAAGGGCTATGTTTATTGGGAGCTGCAATGTAACAGGCCCCATGCTGGGTGTTGACCTTGAATTGCCATGGCAACTACCACCTTCACTCTCATTTGCTAGGCCAGGGACCAAGACCTAGGGGTTCATGATTTGTCCCAGGTCACCTCACCTCTGAAGAAAGGAGATGGGGGGCTCTGGGCAAAAGGCGAGGTGGAGGCTCCAGGCCTAGACCCTGTTAAATCCCTGTGTGTGACGGTAATGCCTTCCTGTCTGTCTTACCAAGGGACATCTGAGTCTCAGTCCCCACTGTCTCTCTGCCTCAACCTAAGGGAGATGTGGGGGAGAGCAGGATGCCCACTCGGGGTGGGGAGGCCTGGGATCCAGCCACACCTTTGCTCATACTTGCTGGTCAGCTTTGAGCAGATCTGGGTCTTATCCGGGCCTCAGTCTCCCTATCTGTTCAGAGGAGGAGGATTGGAGTTGATGGAGTTCCATGGGCGTCTTGCTGTGTCCCCCTTCCAGCCCTGAGATCTGTGACCCAGGCCTGGGAGAAGAAGGAGGGGGCTTCAAGGGAGCCCTGGGCTGGGGTTGGGGGCAGCCTGCAGGCAAGGGAAGGTGGAAATCAGAGCTCAGCCATTCCCTGGCATCTTCAGAGTCAGAACTCGGAGGCCCTGTCCCCATCCTCTTGGGCCCTGAGGCCGGGCCAAAGCTCCCTTCTATTTTTGCCTTCGGGTTACATGAGAACTGGTGACTGAGCTTGGGCCTGAGTTCTGGGCATGAGTCGGCAGCGGGAAACCTGACCTCTTGCCCTCCCACCCCCACCCCATCCTGGGGCAGGGTCACAAGGCTGGGAAGGCCCCAGCCTTCAGGCCCATAGCATGCCTGCTTCTCACCTAGGCCTCAGGCATGAAAGAGCAGGTGCCTGGCATTGGTCTGTTTCTTGGCTTCTGCCAGCTCCCTCCTTCTCTCCCGAGTGTCAACCGCCTGGCCCTCAAGGTGGGTGAGGTGTGTCCTCCAGGCTCCCACAGCATCCTCTGCTTCCCTTCTCACAACTGTGATGTCCCGTATTGTAGCCACTTGGCTACCTGATTGCATCCCACCAGACAGGAGCGCTGAGAGGGCATGGACTGGCTTTGGACATCTCCATGTCCCCCAGTACCCAGCCTTGAAGCCTGGCACAGCCACGTACTCCTTCAATGGTTAGGTTATTAATGGTTCTGATAGCAGAATTGGCAGGCTGGTTAGGGTACATGGCTCAGGGTGCTAAGGAGGGAGCTTAGGAGGCTGGAGGGCACCCCCCCAACCGAGCTGGGAGCCTGGCAGAGATGGGGGAACAGACTGGAGCCAGGAAGTGAGATGGGTTTTGGACAAGAGGAGGTTTCTACTTCCAGGGGCTCCAGATTCAGACTAGAGTGCAAATGGCAGGCTGAGAGCAGACTCCATGGAGAAGGGGTGAGAGGCCAGAAGAGGAGCACCCAGGCAGCCATGGGCAGGGCTGGTCACTTCCTTACAATCTGGGCCACTTGCAGGCCAGGGTGGGGCTACGCTCCCAGAAAGGCTGGGA
Organism: Enhydra lutris kenyoni; assembly: GCF_002288905.1. NCBI lineage: Eukaryota > Metazoa > Chordata > Mammalia > Carnivora > Mustelidae > Enhydra > Enhydra lutris. Next base: position 2,565,078 of record NW_019154157.1, on the reverse strand, counting down.
AGTGGGGTGCCAGCTTGCTGAACCCACCTGCAGCAGAGAGCAGTCTGACTTGGTCCCTGCTTGAGCTCTCAGGCCGGTGGGGAGATGCACTCAAGAGGCAGAGACTTCAAGGACAGGAGAAAAGTTCTAGAGCCAAGGTGGGCACAGGTGTGGTCAGGGGTGGTTTCTGCTTCCTGAGGAGACAAGAGGAAAGGGCATTCTGGGAGTGAGAAGCACGCCTTGCCAGGGGCCCGGGTGGCAGCCAGCAGGGGCAGTGTGGGGATCATGACAGCTCTTGTAGAGAGCAGTCGCCACCGGGCACTAGGTCCTGGGCTCAGCGCCTCGCATGCTCCCGTGAGCAGGGGTGTTGTCACACACGAGGAGATGAGGCCTAGAGTGACTTGTGTGATGTCACACAGCTAGTGATGGAGCAAAGTTGGGCTAAGCCAGCAGCCAGCGGAACAGAGGGTCTAAAGAACATTTGTCTGTCTGTGGCAGAAGCCTGGGTGTGTTCAGATGCTGAAACAAAATTGCCTTTAGAGAAGGAGAGGTTGGAATAGAGGGTTTGATGGGGCTAGGCGGGGAGGGGTCATTCAGAAGGCAGGACCGTAGGCTGGCATTTGGGGGCCCTGGGCGGGACGAGTGGCCTGTGGCAGAGGACCACTGTTCTTTCCCTCGGCTGCAGGGAGAGCAGGCAGAGGCTGGGTGGGATGCAGAATGGGCACAAGGCACTGGAGGTGGTGGGGAGGTTAGGACCTTCTTGCCTGGCTACATCACGGAGGCTGAACTTCAAGGTGAAGTTCACCTCAACACCTTCTAATGATGGGACCTTTAACGGACAAGCCACGTGCTGCTTGCTTGTAATAGTGCTAAATTTGGAGTGAATGAGCAGGAGGCATTCCAATTATCTGTTCATTTCTAGAAATGCTTGAGCCGGAGGGACAGTTGCCTAGAGAACAAAGCCAAAACATCAAAATGAAATCGAGAGAGAAGTACAGTTTTCCTCTTCTAGCCTATGAGTAAGCGCCCCTATGGCTCTTTGGAAAGCGTGTGTCAGAAAATGCACAGAGGCTCCAAGAGCCCCGGGAGGGGGCCCCGATCAATTACTCATCTCTCTCCACTCAAGCTTGGAGAAGGCCCCAGAACATCATCGCTGGTGTGCAAATACTGTCATTTCACCCAACTTTGACGATGGGCACTGCTTCCTTTGTGAACAGCTGAGTATTAACATATATAAGCGTAGACACACACACACAGACACACGCATGCACACTCGGGCACACATTCGCCCATATGCAAGCTGGTACGATCCTCTCTTTGCTTGCAAAACCAAAAGGTTTCTGCTTAGTCCTGGATTCATCTTGACAAGACTTAGTGTTGGTAGTAGCAAAAGATGTTGATTATGAGTTATAAACAGGGAGGGACAGCCAAGGGCAAACAATGACTTTCTTCTTGTTTGCCAGTCATTCATCCCAGGGGTCATAAGTGAATGAAGCAATGAATGAACCCACCATCTGACTCCAATTTATTATCATAAAACTTTTTTTTTTTTTTGCTAGGAAGTGGCAGAGCTGGGACCTTCTGCTGGCTTGTCTGCTGCTGTGGTGGTGGGCGCTGCGGTGTGGGGGGGTGGGTAAGGACGGAGATCAAGAAAGGTGGATCAGGGTCACTTGGTACAGGGCCTTTGGAGCTGGTTAAGAAACTAGGCTATTTTTCTCCAGGTTCTGGGAAGCCTCCGAAGTTTTTTTTTTGGAGCCACAGTTCATGTTTTTTTATCTTTTGGCTATCACAAGCGGATTATCCTTTCAGGCTGTGGAAGGCAGTTGGAAGTGGATGAAAACAGCCTTATTAATTTACCTTTTTACATTGAGTGAGCACTTACCCTACAAAGGCTTTGTGTCCTCTCTTTTAATCTTTACAACAACACCATGTGTGAGGTGTTGTCGCCTACCTTTGCAGGTGACACAGAGGTTAAGTGCCAGGTCCCAGTTGGTAAGGAGTGGGTATAGGTCACAGCCAAGGGAACATGGGTGGATTCTTGACCGTCATGGGAAGGAGCAGGAGCTACAAATATCGCCTGAGGGATTGGTGCAGGCTTCCGGGGTGATTGATGGGCCCCGGAGCCCCTGCGGGGTCGTCCAGGTTGTGGGTTGGGGGAGCTGTCTACCTCTGGGTGCTGATGGCTGTTGTCCTGGTTGTAGGTGCCCTGTTACAGGAGGAGAGGCTGGACGCGGTGACCCTGCTGTATGCCACCTCGGTGCCCAGCTTCTGCCTGCTGGCGGGTGCGGCCCTGGTGTTGGAGGCCGGTATGGCCCTGCCACCTGCTCCCACCAGCTCCCACCTCTGGGCCTGCGTCCTGCTCAGCTGCGCACTGTCCGTGCTCTACAACTTGGCCAGCTTCTCCCTGCTGGCTCTCACCTCCGCCCTCACCGTCCACGTCCTGGGCAACCTCACTGTCGTGGGCAATCTCGTCCTGTCCCGACTCCTGTTTGGCAGCCGCCTCAGCGCCCTCAGCTACGTGGGCATTGCACTCACCCTTTCAGGAATGTTCCTTTACCACAACTGCGAGTTCGTGGCCTCCTGGGCTGCCCGCCGGGCCTTCTGGCAGAGGGACCGGACTGGCAAAGGTCTTTGAGACCAAGGGACCAGCTGGGCTCCTTGGATCAGCCCCAGCCTGAATCCAACCTTGGCCAATGGCCATGGGAAAAGCAGAGAGCAGGCAGCCACTGGGGCCTTGGGAGAGAGGTGGTGGGGGAGCCTTCTGGAAGGACCATCTTGGAGGCTGGAATGGGGATTCCCAGAGAGAAACCACCTCCTGTCCCTTGCCTGCCTCTCATCACGGACCTCACTCACCACTGGATGGTGGGTCCAGACCTGGCACAGTCACTGTGCTTAAGGGACTGATTATCACGATGAGCACCAACTACTACTCCAAAAATTGCTGGCCAAACTTTGAAGACCTCACCGTGTTCTGATGACGACGATGATGATTCTTGGCGATTGCACAATCCTTCCTCCAGGAAGTGGGGGAGGTAGCTAGGGGGCCCAGGGAAGGGCTTCTTTGTTGCTAGGATCCCCTGGGGATTGGGGTCATCTATGCCAACTCCAGGCAGCTGCTGTAGCCTCACCCCTAGGCCTCCCAATTTTGGGTCTTCCATCCTCAAATAAACTATTTTTGCTTGTAGAACTGTGTCATTCCTCAGGGTGACAGCCAAGGAAATACAGGGAGAGCTCTGGGCCTGTTGGCTGCTAGGTCCCCTACCCAGAAACAAAGACATTCCTGCTTACCCATCAGGGCCTGTCTGGGCCCCCTTCTCTTACTAGCCAGGCTGCCATTGCTCACATTCTTCATGGTGACAATGGTTTCCTCCCTGCTCTGCTCTAGCTTCTCTACTTTACCTTCTACATAGCCCCAGAAGGTTATTTCTAAAACACACACCTTCTGGGGCTCTATACTGCTCCTGGGCTAAAGTCAGAACTTCCTGCCCCAGACCACAAGACCATTAGGATCTGGCCCCCGCGGCCTCACCAGGTTCCTGTCTCACTTCCTTTCCTCGGGCTCTACCTCCCGTCCTTACCAACAGGCACCTGGCCTGGGAAGGACAGGCTCAGGGTTTCCTGGCCCTGGTCTCCACCCAGGCTGGCCTTTTGGAGGGGAAGTGGGCCCAGGCTGAGTCACTCACTACCCACCCTGCCTGTGACTCAGAGATGCCGCTGGCCCAGCCCTGTCCCTGTGCAGCCTGGGCATTTCCAGCCTCCCCTCTGAGGCTTGGCCAGACAGGATGGATCAGATGTCTCTGCCTGAGCAGAGCCTCACTAGTACTCTGGACCCTTTTCTCTTTCCAGGGAGTCCCCTGCCCAAGTAGGAGCCTCCCTGCAGCACCCTCGCCCTGGCTCCCGGACACCCATGGAATGCTTGGTGGAAGGGTGAGCCTGCCCCAGCCCCCAAACCCCATCAGATCAGAGCCAGCCCTTGGTGGCTATGGGCGCAGGGCCAGGGTGAATTGGAGCCCTGCTTGACCCGGGGATGGACTTGTCACCAGACTCAGGACTATCCAGCATTGAGGATATTCCTTCAAGGTCATATTTAAAGCCCTCCCTGGGCTTTGTATCAGAAAACCCGGGCTTGTATCTTGGCCCCCTTCCTCGCTGTGTGGACCCTCTCATTTGGTCTCTCAGTATCATGGGGAGTGGGCAGTGAGGATTGCTGGAATAATCGGTGGGAAGGGCTTAATGGGTGATTTCCATCACAGGCCACTGCCCCTCTGGGCTCTGCCTCTTACTAGTTGATTGCCTCAGGCAAGTCACTCCACCTCTTCAGGACTCAGTCTTTGTACGCAGTCCCTGCTGGGAAGCCTTGTGCCCAGGAGAACAGAGGTCACGTTCCTTGGGAAGCTCTTTCCTACCCCTACTGCTGTCCTGCCCCATGCCAAGCTGAGTCAAGAGCTGCAGCTAAAGGTGCCCCCAGCTCCCTGCACTCAAGTGGGGCACTGAGCCCATCCCACTGTCAGAACTAGTTTGTCACTTCTCTTCTCCACCAGACTGGGCTCTGGAAAGGCAAGACAGCTGTCCTGCTCATCACTGTCTCCCCAGCACCAGCACAGTGCCTGGCATGGCTAGAGTAGGTGAAAGAGAATACTAGCCAAGAACAGGGGTCAGACCTGGGTCCAAACCCCAGCTCTGGTGTGTCTAAGCTGTGTGACCCCGGGCGAGGGCCTTTGCCTCTTGTGCCTCTGTGTGTTAAGTGGGGGGCAGCAGTAGAACTGAACCCTGGCTAGCTGGGGGGATGGGAGGGTTCAGAGGGGCCTGCAGTGGGCTAATGTGTGGCAAGTGCTTAGCAGTAGTGCCTGAAACCCAATAGGTCCTCAAGAAATGTTAGCAGAATAACTCACAACAGAACTAACAGAACTCCTAGTTCCTCCCCAAGGCTTTTCATAGGAGCCACTTCCCTCCGGCTCAGTCTTCCATTGCACATTGAGAGCCCCCCCCTCACCCCAGGGCTTGCTCTTAGAGCACAGTGGGAGGGATGCCCCAGCTCCCACCCCCTTGCCCTGCTTTGGAGGAAGCCGAGGATCTGGGTCTGTGCTGGGCGTCTTGCCATTGTGGATTCAGAACAAAGCTCCTGCCTTGTCTTAGCCCCAGCTGCCAGGGGGCCCCTCCCTGCCTCCCCAGGGGGCCCTGGGATTGTCATTCCAGAGGCCAGAGCAAACAAGGGCTCTTCTTGCTCTCTGATCTGTTCCCACATCAGCTCAGGGAAGCCAGAAACTCCACCATCGCACTGCCCCTGCTACTTCCTGGAAAGAACACCCGATGCATTGGAGAGCCACGGGAGAGGCCGTGAGCAGGCGAGAGCCATGATGTTCAACACATATTTCTTGAGAGTGGCCCTTTAGTTTCCTCTGGATCCTATGCGGAGGGGAAACGGAAGGGGAATTGACAGGTTGTAGAGAGATCTAGGAAGAGGTACTGTGGTCCAGAGGACAGTGGGGACAGTGTCCTGGGCACAGCACAGAGTACCATCAGCTGTGTAGATTTGGGGTAACAAATCATCCCCAAACATTGTGGCTTAAAGCAACACACGTGAATTATCTGACAGTTTCTGGGGCTCGGGTATTTGGGACTGGTTTAGTGGAATAGCTCTGGAAGTCACCCAGGGCTGTGGCTCATATGAAGGCTTGACTGGAGCTGGAGGGTCCACTTCCAAGATGGGTCATCCACTCGTCTGTTGGCAGGTGGCCTCGGTTCCTTGCCACGTGGGCCTCTCCACAGGGCATCCTGAGTGTCCTCATGACGTGGTGGTTGGCTTCTCTCAGAGTGAGTGATAAAGAGAGCCAAAAGCCACAATGTCCTTTGTGACCCAATTTCAAAAGTCACACTCCTTTCTCTAATATCTTCAATTATTACTTAACTTGAATGCTGTCATTTCTCTGATATCTTAGGTCAACCCTACTCAGTAGGGGCCCTCCTACCTTGGCTACCCTAAGGGCAGGAATACCAAGAAGGAGGGCTCTGTGAGGTCAGCTCAGGCTGGCTGCCATATCAGCGAATGTTCGAGAGACCGAGAAGGACACAGCTTGGGGCCACAGGGAACGAGGCTCCAGGTGGGATTTTGTTGGCCACACCTCCATGTCCTCCCAGATATAGCACATTATGATCCTGCCCACAGTGAACATTTTGGCAAATGTCTGCTCAGTGAGGGCCGGAGGCTGCTTTCTGTGCTCCCCACTCGCAGCTGAGAGAAGGTCTGGGCTCCTTCGCCTGGTATTTGAAGCCCTGGATGCTTTGTTATCTCCAAGCCCACTCCCTGTGATTCTTCTGGCCAGATGAAGCCACCCCCTGCTGCCTGGGGCTGATGGAACCTTCCAGAATCTAGGCCTCCTTCTGCCCCCTCATCACGTGCGCCTCCCCCTTCCCCCAGCCTTGCCAGCAACCCAGCTGGGTAGATTCTTGTGCAGCACTACCTGCTGCCTAGACTGGGCATTTCTCTTGGTACATGAACTTTCTCTAGTGTTCGAACCCTGCCCATGTGCCTTATGCCGGAGCCCAGTATCAAAGAAGCCAAAGTTGAGGCTCCTTAGCTGAACGAGGAAGCCCCTCACCCCAGAGGCCCCTCTGCCAAACTTCCCACAAATCTAGTCCAATCCTTGTCATATAGTATGAGGAAACTGAGGAGGAGGAAGAGCCACGATGATGAGCTACGTCTGCTCAGGCTGCTGTGACAGGTGCCCCAGGCTGGGTGGCTTATAAACGACAGGAATGAATTTCTTTCTTTTTTTTTTTTTTTTAAAGATTTTATTTATTTATTTGACAGAGATCACAAGCAGGCAGAGAGGCAGGCAGAGAGAGAGGGGGAAGCAGGCTCCCTGCTAAGCAGAGAACCCAATGTGGGGCTCGATCCCAGGACCCTGGGATCATGACCAGAGCCGAAAGCAGAGGCTTTAACCCACTGAGCCACCCAGGTGCCCCAGGGATTTATTTCTCACAGCTCTGGAGGCTGCAAGTCTGAGGTCAGGGTGCCAGCATGGCTGGGGGGCGGGACCTCTTCTGGGTCACGGTTTTGTATCCTTACATGGCAGGAGAGGCTACTTGCTCTCTGGGGCCTCTTTTGTAAGGACATGGAGCCCATTCATGATGGGTACGCTCTCACGCCCTCATCACCTCCCAAAGTCCCTACTGCCTGATACCATCATCTTGGGCATTAGGTTTTGAACATATAAATTTCAAATATTCAGACCATAGCACAAATCTGATGCAAAGGGGAAACAGCAGGGCTTGGGCCTTATCTCCTAATTTGGGAGGATTCTGCCATTTTCCTGCCATTTTCCCTGCCATTTCTACTCAGAGCCAGGGTGTGAAGCTGGGGAGGTCTGTAGGGTCCGGCCCAGGTTCACAGGGAATGTCACCCACAGAAGTTGCCAGCCGGTATCCCCCAGCTGAGGCAGCAAAACAATTTTTCTTTTCTTCAGGGGAAAGCATTACAGATGTTTTGCCAAGGGGAATTCTAGAAACACTTGTGGAAAGAGGCTTTTACATGTGTTGAAAGCTTTCTGCTTTGGGGTGTCTCTAGGCACTTCTGAGAGGTGGGCAGGATGGTGATTTATTTTGGATCCTCTGAGAAGCAGACACCAAGATGGAATGAAAGTGCAAGGGTATTATGATGGCAAACATCTGCCAGAGAACATGGGAAGGGAGCTGGGAAGGCTGGGAGAGATGTCAGACCATGATGTAAGACTCTGAGTGGAGGAGAGAGTGAGGTTGGGTGGAAGCGTTCCTGACCACCCTGTGGTCTAAGGAAGGTTCAGCAAGGCCATCAGAGCCCTTGAGCCAAGGAAGGCAACCAGAAGAGCCCCATGTCTCCCAGGAATGGGTCTGCCTCAGTATTCCTGCTGTGCTCGGGAACTGTCTAGGAGGAGCCTGAGGGAAGTCTAGCCTAAGCAGAAATGTGGTGATAGATTTCACACTGCCCTTGGTTGGTTTTACTTGCTGTCATTGGAGGTCTGTGGGACACATCCTCAGGGCCACTATAGGTGCCATTGAGACTCCCATTTTTATGGAGTCGGCAGAATTCCAGAAAAATTCCAGGGTCTGCCTGAAGTCACAAAGCAGGATGAAAACCCACCTTTCAACTCTCTTCCAGCTTCTTAAGTGATATAGATCCTAAATCCCGATGTGAGATTGATGGATTCTTAGGGCATTTGGATGTAACATCCCAGGATATAGGTAAGGAGGGTTTGTGTGCTGTAGGGTCAAGAGCTATGTGTCCTTGGGGTTTGTAATGAGATCGCCATCTTAACAGATGTTGTTCAGGGAAATTTCCAGGACCACGAGCATGTCACTATTTCTCTGACAGGGTATCATGAACTTCACAGAAACTTCGTAAGCCAAATTTAATTATTTAATTCAGCATAAAGAAAGAAAGAAATTCTGTACTTTTAAAGTCGGAAAGTTAAAGGTTCATAAAATCACAGAGACCTGGAATCCCTGCTCCAAGCCAGGATGTTGGGCTGTGAGAATCATTTCATTCTTCCCTATTTCAGCATTATGCTAAAGCTCCCACATGACCTACTTTTCCTAGGTTGTTTGAATCAAGGGTCACCCTACCGAGTCTGAAGGAACAGAGTGAACTATTTGGGAAAAGGACTTGGACCCTCCCAAGAGCCCTCAGTCTCAACCTCTTCCTCTTAGGATGTGAACTCTTTTTTTTTTTTTTTAAAGATTTAATTTATTTATTTGACAGACAGAGATCACAAGTAGGCAGAGAGGCAGGCAGAGAGAGAGAGAGGGAAACAGGCTCCCTGCTGAGCACAGAGCCTGATGCGGGGCTCCATCCCAGGACCCTGAGACTATGACCTGAGCTGAAGGCAGAGGCTTTAACCCACTGAACCACCCAGGTGCCCCAGATGTGACTCTTTTGATCCTACCACAACCAATTCAGAAAATTAAAAAGAATAATTTAAAAAGGAGGATCCAAAACTATATTTCCTCAACTATGAAAAAAAATGCATGGAAGGAAATATGCCACTATACCAAAATGTTGACTTGGTTATTGCTTCAAGATAGTCTTATAGATAGACTATATTTGTTTTTCTTTTTCCACAAATGGGCATATATCTTTAAAAATAAATTTCTTAGGGTTCCAGTTCTGAGTAAGATAGAGTAAGCATCATCTGTCCTTCCCCCAAATGCAACCAAAAACATGGGACTGAATGGAGCAGCTTTCTGAGGACTCGGAAAATGAAATGGTAGCAGGTGGTTTGGGGAAGGGAATCAGAACTTGAAGTATAAACAATCTGGCAGTGAGCTTCCTGTTTTGTTTTTTGTTCCTGTATCTCCTGGCCTGGTCTCAAAGGCAGCATGACTCCTGGAACAGTGCACTGGGCATGGAAGAAAAAACTCCAAGAAGCCCTATCTTCCTCGTCTGAGGAGTAGAAAGAAGGGCCCCTTTAGGACAGAGTAAGAGAAATCCCCCTTTTTTTTCTTTTTCCCATTACTCTTCTTTTGCCCTGCTCTCAGGCAAGCCTCGTACTTAAGTTAAAATTCAGGGCAAGGGTGCTTGGGTGGCTCAAGCGTCTGCCTTTGGCTCAGGTCATGATCCCAGGGTCCTGGGATTGAGTCCCACCCCACCCACTACCCCACCCCCAGCCTCCCCCCAACCTCCTCCCCGCCATCCAGCTTCCTGCTACACCAGAAGCCTATTCTCCCTCTCCCTCTCCCTCTCCCTCTCCCACTCCTGCTTGTGTTCCCTCTCTTGCTGTGTGTCAAAAAAATTAATAAATAAATAAATAAACTCAGGGCAGCAGCAAGGGCAGGAGCAGCTGGGAAAGCACCTAAAATCCTGAGGGGAATCCTTCCCTCAGACCAAAAGAGCCTTGGTCTGAAAAGTGTGTATGGAGGGAGGGAGCGTGGGGCAGGGGAAGGAATTCCCATTGCCTTTTCTGTCTTCACCTGGCTCCAGAGCAGACCCAGTCAGAGAATGTCTGCAGCAGAGCAGGGAAACCAAAAGCTCTGATTCCCACATGGAGGACCTGGGGATGGGTAGCCTTGAAGACCCCAAAATGTGGGGGAGATCCTGGAGAGGAGGGAGCTGGGGAAATGGAGCCTATAAACTTGCATATGAACTGCCAGGCTCTAGGCATGGATCTGAGTCTAAACAGTATTCCAATGACTTTCAGAACTAAACTAGGGAGACCACCCAGACTGGCCCCTGGGTGGTACAGAATTAGGATAGATGTAAAGTACATTGCCAAAGTTTTGAAAATTGAACTGACACTGGAACTATGACCCTTTGAAAGACATTTTTTTTCTTTAAGATTTTATTTATTTATTCATGAGAGACAGAGACAGAGAGAGAGTGAGAGGCAGAGGGAGAAGCAGGGGAGTCTGATGCGGGACTTGATCCCAGGACCCCAGGATCACAACCAGAGCTGAAGGCAGATACTTAACCGACTGAACCACCCAGGTGCCAGGAACCATGGTCCATTTATTTATTTATTTATTTATTTATTTATTTATTTATTTATTTTAAGATTTTTTTTTTTAAGATTTTATTTATTTATTTGACAGAGATCACAAGTAGGCAGAGAGGCAGGCAGAGAGAGAGGAGGAAGCAGGCTCCCCGCTGGGCAGAGAGCCCGATGTGGGGCTCAATCCCAGGACCCTGGGATCATGACCCGAGCTGAAGGCAGAGGCTTTAACCCACTGAGCCACCCAGGCACCCCACCATGGTCCTTTTAAAACACAAAATTCAACTGTGTAGATTTTATTTATTTTATTTTTTAAAGATGTTATTTGTTTTTTCACGTGAGAGAAAGTTCAAGAGAGCACAAGCAGGGGGAGTAGCAGATGGAGAGGGAGAAGCAGACTCCTTGTTGAATAGGGAGCTGTACATGAGGCTCAGTTCCAGGACCCTGTGATCATGACCTGAGCTGAAGGCAGATGCTTAACCGACTGAGCCACCCAGGTGCACCAGCTGTGTAGATTTGAAAGATCTTACTGGCTTTATTCAATGATTCATGGATCTGGCAGCATTCAAACTACCAGAAAGAAAGAAGCTCCAAGGAGCTGTATAAAATGAAAGACTTTTTTAGGCAGAAGGGATTAGGTATAAGTAAGTTATTTTAGGCAAAAAAGTGGGTAGATTACTGCAAGGTTATTTTTCTTTAGGGGATGGCAAGGATCTATCAGGCAGATTATCTAACTAGTACTAATCAAGCAACTCCTTTTTTTTTTTTTTAAAGATTTTATTTATTTCTGGGCACCTGGGTGGTTCAGTCATTGAGCACCTGCCTTTGGCTCGGGTCAGGATCCCAGGGTCCTGGGTTCGAGCCCCACGTCAGGCTCCCTGCTCAGCAAGAAGCCTGCTTCTCCCTCTGCCACTCTCCCTGCTTGTGTTCCCTCTCAAGTGTCTCTCTGTCTCTGTCAAATAAATAAATAAAATCTTTAAAAAAAAGAAAAAAGAAACACCCTGTTTCATCTTAAAAAAAAGATTTTATCTATTTTTGAGAGAGAGAAAAAGAGCACACAGGAGTGGGGGGAGGGGCAGAGGGAGAAGGAGACTCCCTGCTGAGCAGGGAGCCCAATGTGGAGCTTGATCCCAGGACCCTCGGATCATGACCTGAGCCTAATGCAGATGCTGAACTGACAGCCACCCAGGCATCCTGATCAGGCAACTCCTGATAGACTGGTTTGAGATTCCATTTCTGGTTGGGCCAAAACTGTAATTAATTTAAGTCTCAGTTTGGTGGCATGAGGCTTAGCATAAATGACTCCATTTTGTGCTCATAGTCTTTGTAAGGACCTATTTAGCCAGAGGGCTTCCATCTGTTAAACAATAACCTTTTTGTTTAACCCTTAAACTGTCCCTGCTCCCCTTCCCCCAGGGGACTTACTTAAAAACAAGTCCCAGAAACCAGCCCCAGGTAACAAAGCCCAAATACCAGAGTGGATCATGCCAGGTGGAGACATCTGATCAGTGGGGGGATACATACTGTCTCCCTAGTTACCAAGGAGTATGGGCACCGCCCTCTGGGCGCCTTTTGGGCGCCAATTCTGACCGAGGTGATAGGTTAATTCGAATATCTACTAGCGTAAATTGTAATTCAATTGGTCACCTAGCATGACTGTGTAGCTTTCTCTGTAACAATTTCATTGGCCACCTGTGTGTGGCCAGGCCCAACCACATGGCCTTTACCCTTAAAAGCTAGTCTGTGAAGCAGAGAGAGGTCACCCTCTCTTGTAAGAGGTGCGGCCCCGAACGTTCGGTCTGATTCTTGATGCTTGGTGCAGAATAAAGCTTTCCTTGACCTTCGCTTTATATCAGTCTCGCTCCTTTAATCACGGACCCATTATTGGGGGATCTAACAGTCTTGGTTTTTTTTTTTTTAATTTTTAAATTTATTTTCAGCATAACAGTATTCATTGTTTTTGCACCACACCCAGTGCTCCATGCAATCTGTGCCCTCTCCAATACCTACCACCTGGTTCCCCCAACCTCCCACCCCCCGCCCCTTCAAAACCCTCAAATTGTTTTTCAGAGTCCATAGTCTCTCATGCTTCACCTCCCCTTCCAATTTCCCTCAACCCCCTCTCTTAACTCCCTTTGTCCTCCATGCTATTTGTTATGCTCCACAAATAAGTGAAACCATATGATAATTGACTCTCTCTTCTTGACTTATTTCACTCAGCATAATCTCTTCCAGTCCCGTCCATGTTGCTACAAAAGTTGGGTATACTTCCTTTCTGATGGAGGCATAGTGTATATGGACCACATCTTCCTTATCCATTTGTCCGTTGAAGGGCATCTTGGTTCTTTCCACAGTTTGGTGACCATGGCCATTGCTGCTATAAACATTGGGGTACAGATGGCCCTTCTTTTCACTACATCTGTATCTTTGGGGTAAATACCCAGTAATGCAATTGCAGGGTCATAGGGAAGCTCTATTTTTAATTTCTTGAGGAATCTCCACACTGTTCTCCAAAGTGGCTGCACCAACTTGCATTCCCACCAACAGTGTAAGAGGGTTCCCCTTTCTCCACATCCCTTCCAACACATGTTGTTTCCTGTCTTGCTAATTTTGGCCATTCTAATTGGTGTAAGGTGGTATCTCAATGTGGTTTTATTTTTTTATTTTTTTAAAGATTTTATTTATTTATTTGACAGAGAGATCACAAGCAGGCAGAGAGGCAGGCAGAGAGAGAGGAGGAAGCAGGCTCCCCTAGAGAGCAGAGAGCCCTATGCGGGGCTCGATCCCAGGACTCTGAGATCATGACCTGAGCCAAAGGCAGCGGCTTAACCCACTGAGCCACCCAGGCGCCCCTCAATGTGGTTTTAATTTGAATCTCCCTGATGGCTAGTGATGATGAACATTTTTTCATGTGTCTGATAGCCATTTGTATGTCTTCATTGGAGAAGTGTCTGTTCATATCTTCTGCCCATTTTTTGATATGATTGTCTGTTTTGTGTGTGTTGAGTTTGAGGTGTTCTTTATAGATCCTGGATATCAACCTTTTTGTCTGTACTTAACAGTCTTGTTTTTAACAGTCCACAGGAGGCAGATCAGAACTGAACCTCAGTGGGTCAACTGCCTCCTAAAACAAAACTCATCATTTTTCATAGGATTTAACCAACCTAGAGTCTCAAAACATAATATTCAAAATGTTCAGGATATAATCCAAAATTACTCTCCATACAAAGAACCAGGTAAGTCTGAACACTGAGATGACCTAGATGGAATTATCAGAAAAAGACTTTACAAATGAAAAGACAAAATGATTTAGCAGAAAAATAGAAGATACGGAAAATAACCAAATAGAAAATTTAAAACTAAGAAATTATATTCATCAAAATTTGAAAATATCAGGGCACCTGGGTGGCTCAGTGGGTTAAAGCCTCTGCCTTCGGCTCACGTCATGATCCTGGGGTCCTGGAATGGAGCCCTGCATCGGGCTCTCTGCTCAGCAGGGAGCCTGCTTCCTCCTCTCTCTCTGCCTACCTCTCTGCCTGCTTGTGATCTCTGTCAAATAAATAAATAAAATCTTTTAAAAAAATTGTTTTGAAAATGTCCTGAATGGCCTCAGTAGCAGAATGGAGATAATAGAGGGAAGTCTGTGAACTTGAAGATAGATCAATAGAAATTAACTGTGACAGTCAGAATGCCTATTCCTTTCAGAGATGTCCCTGCCATATTTCCTGGAAACAGTGAGTGTTACTCTACATGACTTTGTAGATCTAATTGAGGTTATGGACTTTAAAATAAGTATTATCTGGATTATTGGGCAGGCCTAACCTAATCACACAAATCCTCTAAAACCAGAGAATTTTCTCTGGCTAGATTCAGAGAGATACAACAGAAAGAAAAGTCAAAGGTATTCAAAGTGTGAGAGGGACTCAACCCCCTTGGTAGCATTTGAAGGAATGTGGGCAGCTTCTAGGAGAAAAGATCAACCTTCAGCTGATAGTAAGGAAATGGGGTCCTTTGTCCTACAACTACAAGGAACTGAATTCAGTTCAAAAAGGTTGGAAAGCTTAAAAGCTTGGAAACAGAATCCTTCCCAGAGCCTCCAGTAAGAAAAAACGCACGTGATTTCAGCCTTATGAAACATCTTGACTTTGGCCTGTGAGACCCTAAGCAAAAGATTCAGTCAAGCCCAACCAGACTTCTGACTAACAGAAATTGTGAAATATTAATAGGTATTGCTTTAAGCCACTAAGTTTATAGTAATTTGTTATAGCAGGTAGATAAAACTAATACATTATCCATTGAACATCAGAGGAAAGTGGTTTAAGATATTAATTCTAAACAGATCCTAAAAAGTTAAGTATGTATATTATCTAGTGTCACTTCTTAAAAAACTATATAAAATTAAAATGGAATACTTTAAAAATATTGAATAATCCAAAAAAAAGGCAGGAAAAAGGAAAACAGAGGACAAGCAGAAAACAAAATGGCAGACCTAAATCCAAATATTGATAATTTTGGTCTAAATGCACCAATTAAAAGACAGATTAGATATGTAAAAAAAGCCCCAACTATATGGTATCTACAAGAAAACCATTTTTAAAAAAAATATTTATTTATTTATTTGAAAGAGAGAGTATGAGAGAGGGAGCAATCACAAGCAGGGGGGAGGAGCAGAGGGAGAAGTAGGTTCCCTACTGAGCAGGGAGCCCCATGTGGGGCTCAATCCCAGGTTCCCCAGATCATGATCTGAGCTGAAGGCAGGTGCTCAACCAACAGAGCCACCCAGGCACCCCTCTTTTTTTTTTAAATTTTTAATTAATTAATTAGTTAATTAGTTTATTTGAGAGAAAGAAAGAGAAAGACAGATGAGAGAGCACACAAGCAGGGGGAGTGGCAGAGGGAGAGGGAAAAGCAGGCTCTCTGCCGAGCAAGGAGCCTGAGGACCCCGGGATCATGACCCAGACCAAAGGCAGATAGATGTTTAACTGACTGAGCCACCCAAGTGCTCCAAGAAACCCATTTTCAATCTAACAATACAGTAGATTCAAAGAAAAAGGATGTAAAAAGATGTATCATGCAAATACTACTTAAAAGAAAGCTGGAGTGGCTATAGTCATATCAGGCAAAGTAGACTTCAAAAAATTAAGAAGGGTAAAGGGACACTGCATGTTGAAAAAAGGTCAATTTACCATAAAGACATAACAGTCCTCAATATGTATGTACCTAACAACAAAACTTCAAAATACATGAAACAAAAAATTTAGAGAATTGAAAGGAGGTATAGGCAAATCCATACTTTTAAGTATTTCCACACTCTTCTCTCAGTAATCAATAGAACAAGTTAACAGAAAAACAAAGTATAAAAGAATTGAAACCACCATCAATCATCATCAATCAATAAACTGACATTTATTGACCACCCTATCCAAAATGATGTTTTTTTTCCTCAAGTGCACATGAAACGTTCACCAAGATAGACCACATCCTACATGGTAAAGTTAACATTAACAAATTTAAAAGAAATAAAATCATACAACTTTTGTCCTCTGATCATGAGGTAATTGAATAGAAACCAGTAACAGAGAACTGGTGGTAAAATTTACAATACTTAGAAATTAAACTATACACTTCTAAGTAATACATGGGTAAAGGAGAACATTTCAAGAGAAATTAGAAAACATTCTGAAATGAACAAAAATGAAAATGCAGTATGTAAAAATTTGTGGGAGGCAGGTCTGAAATCAATAATCTAAGTTTCTACCTTATGAAATTAGAAAAGAGAACAAGATACATTTGAAACAAGTAGAACTGTGAAAAAAATAAAGAACAGAAATCAATGAAGTAGGGAAGGGAAGAACAATAGAGAAAATAAAAAACATGGTAGGTAGTTGTTTAAAAAGATTTTAAAAATTGGTAAACCCGTAGACAGACTAACAAAAAAATAAAGAGAGAAGACAAATTATCATCATTAAGAATGAAAAAGTGATATTTCTGTGGACCCTGCAGATAATAAAGGTAATAAGGAATAATACAAATAACTCTATGCGCATATATTTGACAATCTGGATGAAATGGTGCTATTCCTGAAAAATCACAAAGTACCAAAACTCATCCAAGATGAAATAGATAACGTAGTCACTTTAACTATTAAAAGAATTGAATTTATTGTTAAATCCTTCTGAAAAAGAAGTGTCCAGGTCCCAATGGCTTCACTGGTGAATTCTACCAAACATTTATTATTATTATTATTATTTTTTAAAGATTTTATTTATTTATTTGTCAGAGAGAGAGAGGGAGAGAGAACGAGCACAGGCAGACAGAGTGGCAGGCAGAGGCAGAGGGAGAAGCAGGCTCCCCACAGAACAAGGAGCCCGATGCGGGACTCGATCCCAGGACGCTGGGATCATGACCTGAGCCGAAGGCAGCGGCTTAACCAACTGAGCCACCCAGGCGTCCCTCTACCAAACATTTAAAGGAGAAATAACACCAATTCACACATCTCTTTCAGTAAATAGAAGGGGAGAAAATACTTTCTTACTCTTCCCTAACTGCCTTAATAAAGGGCTTCCTTAACTACAAAAAGCCTATAGTTAACATCACAATTAATGGTAAAAGATGGAACACTTTCTAAGATCAGGAATAAAGCAAGAATGTCCATTTTCATCATTCATATTCATCATCATACTGGAAGTCATAGCTAGTGTAATAAAATAATAAATCAAAGACATTCCGATTGGAAAGAAAGAAATAAAACTACTTCTATTTGCACACAACAAGATTGTCTATATATAGATTGCCAAGGATTCTACAAAAATGCTCTTAGCAAGGTCACAGGATACAAAGTCAATACACAAAAATCAATTCTATTTCTATATAGTACCAACAACGAACAATTGGAAACCAACATCAAAATTTTTTTTCACAGTGCTCTCCCTCAACTGAAATACTTAGGAATAAATACAGTATAATACATTAAGATTTATATGCTGAAAACCACAAAACACTGATGAAAGACATCAAAGACCTAACTCAATGGGGAGATATACTATATTCATGGATTGGAAGATTCAACAGAGTAAAGGTGGCAGTTTTCCCCCAAACTGGCCAAAAGATTTAATACACTTTGAATTGAAATCCCAGTAGGAGTTTATATTTGTTGTTGTTACAAATTGGTTCTAAAATTTATGTGAAAGACAAAGAAAGTAGAATAACCCAAACAATCTTTTTAAAAAGAAAATTGGAGGACTCACTATCTGACTTTAAAACTTACTATAATGCTAAAGTAATCAAGATAGTGTGGGATTGGTGAAGAGAAAGACATATATATCACACAGAATAGAGAGTCCAAAACAGTCCTACAGAAAGAAGCAAGGCAGCTCAAATAAAGGACACTCTCAACAAATGTAGTTGAAACCATTAGACATCTATATGAAAAAATATGAGTCTCAAACTAATATTCACACCTTATACCAAAGGATCATAAAAATAAGTGAAAAATTTAGACCCTCAAATCTTAACATTAGAGAGAATCTTTGTGCTCTGGGGTTAGGCAAAGAGTTCTTAGATATGAAGTAGAGTCCATAGATATTGTTGGGTCTGCGGTTCCAGGAATGCAGGAGGAACAATAGAAATAACCGCGGGGGCCGCCATCTTCCAGCCCCCTCCCCGCCTTTCCTCAACCCTTGACCCTCCTGCCAAAAGGGTATATGCCCAGGTCATGGCTCCTTAGGTAACCCGATACCTATGCAGGAAACAGGAGTATCAGGAGCCCTCACCCCATACCCTCCCATCACCAAATACCTTACCATATATAGATGTGAGCCCATGCCCTGCCTTTGCCGG